>NC_034195.2:4716130-4818630 GCF_002021735.2 Oncorhynchus kisutch
ATTGCGGCCAGGAGGAACAACAGCTTCAGCGGTGCCCGGTGCGCCCGGGATGGACCCGGGGTCCACTAGAACAGAGGGGTGGCCCTGTGACCTTCCATCTCCCAGGGTAGGCGTGAGTATTCCATCACTTTCCTCCAAACCCTTTCTGGCTTCAATTTCACTGGCTGTCCCATCTGTCTCTACAGCTCTAGTGGACTCCGGTGCCGCTCAGGTCCTCGCCTCCTCCCTGAACTTAACTTCACACCTGCTCTCCTCTCCTTTTCCTGTCCAAGCTCTGGATATGCATTGGGATCCACCACAATTACTCATGTCAAAGCACCACTCACCTTCAACGTGGGACCCAAGCACTAGGAACGCCTTCCCTTCATCACCGCACCCATATACAAAGTCATCCTCGGCCTCCCGTGGCATCAACTCCATAACCCCACCATCTCCTGGTCAAGGATGAGACTCAAGCCGGAGGACCTGCTTTCCCACACCCTGTGGTTCCACATCGGTGGAGTGTCCTGGGAGTGTCCTCCAGCCCATCAAGCGGTCCTCCCGTATCGTTGGTCCCATGTTTTAGGACATAGATGTGGACATCTGCCAGGCTCTGGAGAGAACCAGCTCCTGCCACCTGCCCTCCAGAGCGCATCTACGTCCTCAAGGAGATGAGAGATCGACTGTTGACCTGGGCACACACATCCCTTGCCGCTGGACCCCCAGGTATCACCCGCACCATCCAGTTCCTCTCCGATAAATACTGGTGGCCCACCTTGGCGTAGGACGTTGCCCACTATGTCAACTCATGTTCGCTATGTACTCAATCCAAATCTTCCCGGCACACTACAGCAGGTAAACTACTTCCCCTTCCCTCAGCGCCCTTGGTCACATCTGTCCATAGACTTTGTTATGGATCTCCCCATTTCTGATGGTTTTATCACTATTCTGGTTGTTGTTGACAGATTCTCAATCTTGACGTTTTATCATTTTCTCTGGTCTACCTACCGCTCTCCAGGTCGCTGAGGCACTATTCCAGCAGGTCTTCCAACACACATCGCTGGTCTGGAAAGCCTTTATGGAGAAGCTTAGGACCACGGTCAGCCTCACATCTGGGTACTGGCCTCAGTAACGGGCAAGTGGAGAAGACCAACCAGGAGCCGGAGAGGTTCCTAAGGAGTCACTGGCAAGGGGAGTGGGCCCGGTTCCTTCCCTGGGCAGAATATGCCCAGAACTCACTCCTCCACCGGACTGACTCCCTTCCAGTGTGTCCTGGGATGTCAGCTGGCCCTGGCTCTGTGGACTCCGAGCCAGACTGAGGCCCCTGCAGTTTACGAGTGGTCGCCCACGTGAGGCTCCAGCGCGCCGTCAGAAGGATCAGGTGGACCACCACTGCAGTGAGGCTCCCGTGGACTGGGAGGGTATGGTCCAGCAGTGTTGGGTTCCGGAGGATGACATTCTAGATCCCAACATCATCTACGATTTCCACCCTCGCCATCCGGACCAGCTGGAGTCGTGCATGGGGGGGTTACTGTCACGGCTACTCCTGCTCCGGTGCTCAACATCACCGGTTTACTAACCACCGGTCCTGGCAACCCATCATTACGCTCACCTGCGCCTCATCACCACCTTGATTAGTCTTCAGGTCTTCATATTCATATATATATTAGTCTTCAGGTCTTCATATTCATATATATATGAGTCTTCAGGTCTTCATATTCATATATATATTAGTCTTCAGGTCTTCATATTCATATATAAATATTAGTCTTCAGGTCTTCATATTCATATATAAATTAGTCTTCAGGTCTTCATATTCATATATATATTAATCTTCATATTGGTTCAGTTTTCATGTTCAGATACGTCTCTTGTTTTGTAACTCCATGTTATTATTAAACCAACCGTCTATGTTACAAATGTTTTTAAAATGGTATATTTTCCTTAATTTTTCTGGACCTCAGGAAGAGTATGTGGATAAATAATAAGTACAAACATAGAGAACTGATACTTGGTTTTGGGGGGTCTGTTAGTGGCTTTTGACCATTTATTAAAATCATTGTTAAGAAGACGCTTGGTCCAAGTTGGATACTATATCTATTGAACGTTACATGAATCCAACAAATTGAAATAGCCAGTTTGGGTGCATCAATTGGCATAATTTCTTAGTTCTAATTATCTTTCAACAAAATGTTGCTGGAATGCTTATCTCTTTCCATCTACAGAAATTGTTCCATTTCGGAACAATCTAAGATGGTGGGTGTCGAAATCGTCTTGTGCTTTTTGAGGTGGAATGACTCAGTAGCCAGACCTAACTATCCAGTACTCATTATAAAACTACATTTGGGACTCATATGGTTGCGTGGTTATGGTGGCTGGGTCTCCGACAGATGATTTCAGCACTTAACCCACTGCCATGCTCGATAAACACAGCCCAACCGCAGAATTGCTTTCTGAATAGTATCCTACTATTCACATTTATTAACATTCACAGTCCGAGGAAGTATCTGGTAAAATGTTTTCTGAACATGGAATATATCATCCAGGAATGATACAATTTTATGGGGGAAATATAAGAGTGTTACCGGAGCCTAAGACTACATTTGTTCTATGCTAAGCACCCCCAGCTGTGGTGAGGGATATGGCCTCTTCTGCCAATAAGCAGCACTGCTTTACAGACGCTAAGTATGAGTCCCAAATGGCACCCTAGTCCCAACATAGCGTCTTACTTTTGACCAGAGCCTTCGGTCAAACGTAGTGCACTATATAGGGAATAGGGTGCTGTTTGGGAAGTAACCCAACATCCTTGTAGAAGCTGCTGTTAGTATTAGACTAGAGGCATTTATGTGGGTGACCTCATGGACTGTGGTTTGGATGGCGCTCCAATGACGAACAATGCTTAAAGGTATGGCAAAGGATGACAGGAAAGTGTACAGTACAACATGACCTCAACGTTTCAATCCTCGTCTGCTCTACACGTACTAACGTTTCTCCAACTCTTGACTGCCAATTGATTGGATAAACATAGCCTACACATTTTCATTACAAACTGAATACAGTACATACACTCAGAAATAAAGGTTTATTTTAGTTCTTGAAGGGGTACAAACACTCGTCACTGTAGTGGTACCCTGTAAGGTATGCCCTTTGTACCTTTAGTTATAGATACTTAATTGTACTCTTGCGGTTCGTACCTTAAAAGAGCCAATAGTGTACCTTAGGGGACAGGTACAAAAACATACCTTTTAAGGGGTACCACCAGTGTGACAAAACCATTTGTTACTTTTAGGTGGCAAAAAAATGTACCTCTAAAAAGGTTTTTGGGTGTTGTTTTAACAGGGTGTAAAGCCTTATTTGAATATTTCCCAGGTTGCCTTTCAAGTTCATTTGAGAGTAGCCAGTAGCATGTTTGTTAGTGACAGAGACATGGTTGTTGCATTCAATTGATTTTTGTCCTATAGTCTTCACCAAGTGATTGCCTAAGTGAATATTTGTAATTGAAATTAAACTGTATGACCACCCACATGAAAAAATACTAGTTTACTATAGAATACTACCGTGCTTACTATAGAATTATGTAGTTAACTGTAGTATAATGTAGAATACTATAACAAACTGTAGTATCCCTCGAGCATGTGTACCGTAGTACTTACTATAGAATGTTGTAGTATACTGTAGAATACAGTAAATATTACAGTAATGTCCAAAAAACACTACAGTTTTTTAAAACTATGGTAATAACACAGTATTTACTTTGCATATACAGTGGGGCAAAAAAGTATTTAGTCGGCCACCAATTGTGCAAGTTCTCCCACTTAAAAAGATGAGAGAGGCCTGTGATTGTCATCATAGGTACACTTCAACTATGACAGACAAAATGAGAATTTTTTTCTCTCCAGAAAATCACATTGTAGGATTTTTTATGAATTTATTTGCAAATTATGGTGGAAAATAAGTATTTGGTCAATAACAAAAGTTTATCTCAATACTTTGCATGCTGATCAGGTCGCCAGGTGTATGGTGTTTCCTCAGACACTATGAGGATTCTGTGTTATGCACTATAGCCTGTTACCATATATGTGATTTAATATTATCTGCTGTTGGCTTGTGTGGATGTATGTATGTGCTATGCAACATTGCTGACTTGAAACATTTGAAACACAGTTTCAGGGCCATGGGCCTTTCTCATGATGGCAAAATACAGAATAACATAAAAACGGACACATACAGAACGTAGTGTAGCACAGACTGTTTTTTGTTAGAACTCAAACTTAATAACAATAACAGAAACCAGATACAGTGGGGCAAAAAAGTATTTAGTCAGCCACCAATTGTGCAAGTTCTCCCACTTAAAAAGATGAGAGAGGCCTGTAATTTTCATCATAGGTACACTCAAAACTTGAGACATCTGTGCCATTGTGTTGTGTGACAAAAATGTATCTTTTAGTGGCCTTTTATTTATCCCAACACAAGGTATAATGATCCTGCTGTTAAATCAGCTTCTTGATATGCCACACCTGCCAGGTGGAAAGGATTATCTTGGCAAAGGAGAAATGCTCACTAAGAGGCATTTAAACAAATTTGTGCACAAAATTTGAGAGTAATATGCTTTTTGTGCATACGGAACATTTTTGGGATCTTTTATTTCAGCTCATAAATGTATTTGTATTTATTATGGATCCCCATTAGCTGCTGCCAAGGCTACTCTTCCTGGGGTCCAGCACAATTTAGGCAGTTTATACAATTTTATATTACAATACATTCACAGATTTCACAACACACTGTGTGCCCTCAGGCCCCTACTCCATCACTACCACATACAGGTGAAGTCGGAAGTTAACATACACCTTAGCCAAATACATTTAAACTCAGTTTTTCACAATTCCTGACATTTAATCAGAGTAAAGAGTCCCTGTCTTAGGTTAGTTAGGATCACCACTTTATTTTAAGAATGTGAAATGTCAGAATAATTGTAGAGAGAATGATTTATTTCAGCTTTTATTTCTTTCATCACATTCCCAGTGGGTCAGAAGTTTACATACACTCAATTAGTATTTGGTAGCATTGCCTTTTTAGCATTGTTTAACTTGGGTCAAATGTTTCGTGTAGCCTTCCACAAGCTTCCCACAATAATTTGGGTGAATTTTGGCCCATTCCTCCTGACAGAGCTGGTGTAACTGAGTCAGGTTTGTAGGCCTCCTCACTCGCACACACTTTTTCAGTTCTGCCCACAAATTTTCTATGGGATTGAGGTCAGGGCTTTCCCCCCTTTTTCCTCCAAACATAACAATGGTCATTATGGCCAAACAGCTCCATTTTTTGTTTCATCAGACTAGAGGACATTTCTCCAAAAAGTATAATCTTTGTCCTCATGTGCAGTTGCAAACCATTGCTCTTGCTGCTGGTGATTCTCTGATCCATCTCTACGCAGATGACACCATTCTGTATACTTCTCCTTGGACACTGTGTTAACTAACCTCCAGACGAGCTTCAATGCCATACAACTCTCCTAACTGAAGCTCTATGTTAAGTGTTGCAGTCATTTCAGTCGCTGTAGTAGCTGACCTGTATAGTGTTGAGTCATCCGCATACATAGACACTCTGGCTTTACTCAAAGTCAGTGGCATGTTGTTAGTAAACAAATTAAAAGGCAAGGGGCCTAAACAGCTACCCTGGGGAATTCCTGATTCTACCTGGATTATGTTTGAGAGGCTTCCATTAAAGAACACCCTCTGTGTTCTGTTAGACAAGTAACTCTTTATTCACATTATAGCAGGGGGTGTAAAGCCATAACACATACGCTTTTCCAACAGCAGTCTATGATTGATCATGCCAAATGTTGCACTGTAGTCTAACAAGACACACAAATGACTGATGATTGGCTGAGAGAAATTGATGATAAAATGATTGTGGGGGCTAAATGCTGTGCTTGTTGAGTGCCCTTCCCTATAAGCGTGCTGAAAGTCTGTTGTCAATATACAGTCATTTTCTTAGTGGGAGTGTGCTTATTAGTAACTGGAATAATCCATTTCATAAATGTGTCAGAAGTGCAGCTTCTGGTTGCTCCTCATTACACACCACAGACCAGCAAATATTCTTTACATCATCAACGTATGAATCACAACAAAATGACGGCTTATACACTATATTAGAACCAGCCTGACCTCTTATACATTATATTAGGCCCAGCCTGACCTCTTATACACTATATTATGCCCAGCCTTTGGAACTTTGGTTTTCCTTGATATACCTATTATATTGTGATCACTATTGTACATCCTATGAATTTGGATACTGCTTTAAAGCAAATTTCTGCAGCATTGGTAAAGATGTGATCAATACATGTTGATGATTTAATTCCTGTGCTGTTTGTAATTACCCTGGTAGGTTGACTGACAACCTGAACCAGGTTGCAGGCACTGGTTATATATATATTTTAATTATTGTGTGGGCAGCTTGATGATAGCCAGTCAATATTTAAATCACCCAGAAAATATACTTCTCTGTTGATATCACATACATTATCAAGCATTTCACACATATTATCCAGATACTGACTGTTAGTGGTCTGGTGGTCTATAGCAGCTTCCCACAAGAATGGGCTTTAGGTAAAGCAGATGAACCTGTTGCCATATTACCTCAACAGTATTTAACATTAGATCGTATCTAAGTTTTACAGGAATGTGGTTCTGAATATAGACCACAAAACCGCCCCTGTTGGGATTTCTGTCTTTTCGGTAGTTGTTATAACCATGTGTTGCTACCACTGTATCATCAAAGGTATTATCTAAGTGAGTTTCAGAGATAGTCAGAATATGAATGTCATCTGTTACAAGCAAGTTATTGACTTCATGGACCTTGTTTCTTAGGCTACATGTGTTAATATTAGCTATTTTAGCACTTTTCTGGGTTGCTTGATTGTTTTTAAGGCTTTACTGGGAAGCTTATCAGAAGTAGACTTACTCATGTTATTTACATTGGAGCTGATAGTGCAGGGTGAGCTGCACACAGTGGTCTTCCTACTAGGGCACACCGCCTCAGTGCTAACAGTGTAACTCTGATTCATAGTCTCATGATTACTGCATACAATAGCTATAGGATAAACGGAAGTATTCGGCGCAATTAAGGGTACATAAATTAAATTACTTACATTGTGTTTGCCAATTCCCCTAGGATAATGTACATTTGATGCAGCATTATGACGACTCATTGTCACAATGGTAGGGATTAACTGATCTGGTCTTGGATCATTGACCATTCATTGTTTCAATGCAGCCTTGAAAAGCGTGGACAAAGTCTGGGAGCCAAGATGATTTGGATGGACTCCATCATTCCTGTAGGGTATCTTCTGTTTCCAGAAGGTGAAGGTTATCTATAAAAGTGACTCCAGCAGAGCTACAGTAGTCTTTTAGCCAGATGTGTAATGCCAGCAGTCTGCTGAATCTATCACACCCGCGGCCTAACGATGGTACTGGACCTGAAATTATTGGCCGTTGTTTGGAGTCTTTTAATACAAATATCAGTTCAGAGCCCTCCTGATGTCGTTTGACCCCACATGGACTACGACAGTGTCAGCTCCCGGCATCTGTGGTAGAACAGTCGGAAGCAGGCTTGTTATGTCCTGTACTCGTGCTCCTGGGTAGCACATGATTTTTGCATTGGGAACCGAGACGTTTCTCACCATAGAGCTGCCTATGATGACAGCTGGTGATGTTGAATGGGCCGGTCTCTCAGGCAGCCTCACGGTCTGATGAGGGTGGGAGCTCCGAGGCTCTAAACCATGGAGACCCACGTTGCCAGAGGATGCAATTTCTTTGACTTCCACGGCGAGTGATGCACTTCCATGGCTGGTTGGTTGGGTCGAGAGCAGCTCCGTTCTCCAGGGAAGGTGGAGACCCCTTCGTGGATGGAACCCTGTCGAGCACCGGCCAGTCGGATGTGGATACCCGATACGGCTGCAAAACTTCCACCAAACCAGAGTGGCTACGGGTGGAAGAAAATGAAAAAGTAGGCATGCGTGGGTTCCCCAGTAGCTTGTATAGGTTTGCTGCATGCTTGCTAAGAGTAGCTACTTCGCTCCTGTAATTCTCCGCATGTAGCAAGCAGTTGCTACATTGAAAGTTAGCTCGGTCCACATTGTCCCAGAACAAAGTAAACACAGCTCCTGCAACACTGGAAATGTTCAATAGCGGCCTCCATTTGAGACTCGCTAGGTTAAGCTGGGCTTTCGTGTCTCTCCCCCTATGCGGAATCTGGCAGGATCCTGGGACAGACAGCATCGCTCACAGCAATTGAATGTGACTGGCAGAACGGGTGCTGTATGTGGAGGATGAAGGTTGCAGTGGGTATCTCAGATAGGGGTGAGTGAGGCCTAAGAGCGTTTTATACACTGAACAATCATTTAAAAAACACAACACTTCATGTATTTTCGTGAAATGCCTGGGTTCACCAGGGATCTCTTGGTGAACAGGGCAACCTTGGAAAGGGGGTTGGGCCTTTTCGTGGCACGCTTGTAATCTTTGTAGTTCTCCGGCCCACTGGTCACAGGTCCAGAAATGACTGGACTTTCCAAGTTACAGTATTTCCTTTATAACATTTTTAATGACATCACAAAATGACATTAGTGTTCTAATAGATAGTGTTCACCTCTGACCACTCCCCACATTCCTCATTGGAAATATTGTTCCAGTATTCGCTTTTGAACATGTTAGAGATTCAGAGGGAAAAAGGTCTGTTGAGACAAAGCACATTCCTTTAGTGAATTTGGAGCGTGCATGACTGGATCTTCTCCCTTGATTTACAACAGGACTTGATTTGTTAATTCCCACTAGTTCTCTCCTTCTCCCTCTACAGGTGAAAGGGGGTCTGATTGAAGTTATTCATTGCAAACCTGATCTGACCTATTTGAATCTCGTGGACAGTCATGATACCAATCTACCATAAAAGCCTGATTAGTGGAGTGCTGCAGAGATGGTTGATTTCCTGGAAGGTTCTCCCATCTCCACAGAGGAACTCTAGAGCTCTGTCAGAGTGACGATCAGGTTCTTGGTCACCTCCCTGACCAAGGCCCTTTTCCCCGACTGCTCAGTTTGGCCGGACGGCCAGCTTTAGGAAGGGTCTTGGTGGTTCCAAACTTCTTCCATTTAAGAATGATGGAAGCCACTGTGTTCTTGGGGGCCTTCAATGCTGCAGACATTTTTTGGTACCGTTCCTCAGATCTGTGTCTCGACACAATCCTGTCTCGGCGCTCTACGGACAATTCCTTCGACCTCATGGCTTGGTTTTTGCTCTGACATGCACTGTCAACTGTGGGACCTTATATAGACAGGTGTGTGTCTTTCCAAAACATGTCTAATCAATTGAATTTACCACAGGTGGACTCCAATCAAGTTGTAGAAACATCTCATGGATGATCAATGGAAACAGGATGTACCTGAGCTCAATTTCGAGTCTTATAGTAAAGGGTCTGAATACTTACATCAATAAGGTCTTTTTGTTGAAAACAAATTCTACATTTGCAAACATTTCTTAACTTGTTTTCGCTCTGCCATTTTGGGGTATTATGTGTAAATTGCTGAGGAAACCTTTATATTTAATTAATTTTAGAATAAGGCAGTAACGTAACAAAATGTGGGAAAAGTCGAGAACTTTCGCCATATCAATTAATAAGGTTGCTGTAACAGATCAGAATGTTTAGCTTAAAATATTGATAAACTATTTCTTCACATTTTAGTTGCAGCAATGTACACATTGCAATAGGCCCACTCATGATCATGAATGTTCCAAAGTTCAATTTGTAGGAAAACTCTCTAACAGACAAATATCTGTTAGAAAATTTAGACAGGGGGGATTTAAAGATGCCTACCTGTTAAAACGATATCATGATTATTTGCATCAATCCAGTGGCCATTTATTTTGCTAACTCCCTCTCATGTGCTACAGAAACACCTATATTACAACAGTTCTAGGTGCCTGCACACTTGAATTAAAGGGTCGCTACACTCAAAAATCAACATTTCTTAGATTTGTCCAAGATCTCAAAAGTGGTCTGCTGATGTGGTTTAAGCATTGTTATGACTTAGAACATACAATTGTGTTGTTTTTCAGTCAAAGAAGTATACCTTTGAGAGCAAAAACCTGTAAAAATAAATATGAAAACTGTGAATTTCTGTCTCAGCTGACAGAATCATTTATCTGATTTAGGTCATTCAGAGTGTATGTCACAGTTTCTCATTGAATTTTTCACCACCGGGCACGTTTCCATTGCCAGGTGCAGGCCTTTTTGATTGTTTTGTTGGCAAAATTAGAGTATACCCACTTCTCCAAGCATCAGTACACCACTGATTATTTGTCCTGAAGAGGGCACTCTATACATGGCTTTAAGCCTATCTTGCCTTGGCGCGCTACAGCAAGAGTGGACACTATAAACCAATGCAACTACACCAGGGCAAAACATGTGCATTGGCCATATACTGTTACATGAAGTGTCATGGTAGGGTGTTCGGTGGTAAAGTTAACTTTACAGCCCTTTAGTGAATCTAGTGTGTTATTTTAGATTTTTTGCAAAGTGTAACCTATTCCTCAAGCTCTTGTCATTCAAATGTTTTCAGAGACACTAAATAATCATGGCAGTTTACAAAGTAGCGCTTCATAGCTACGTTTTTAACTTAACCCATATGCTAACCACAACCCTTACTTAACCCAGATAGTAAGGACCGTTCACTCAGTCAACACTTGGGATGAGAGGCAGCGCTGTGACAGCGGCGAATTCTGTGATTGATGTTTTTCCTTACAAGTGAAAACTACCAGAATTTTTGTGGCCCTAAAATCAATGAAAACAGTGCTCAATATCAATACATTGAAAATGTGTCCGATGTCATTGTTTTCCATCAGGCTAGCATGAGGTGGCTCAGTCTTCGGAGCCTGGGACCATTGTTTTCCATCAGGCTAGCATGAGGTGGCTCAGTCTTCAGAGCCAGGGACCATTGTTTTCCATCAGGCTAGCATGAGGTGGCTCAGTCTTCGGAGCCTGGGACCATTGTTTTCCATCAGGCTAGCATGAGGTGGCTCAGTCTTCGGAGCCTGGGACCATTGTTTTCCATCAGGCTAGCATGAGGTGGCTCAGTCTTCGGAGCCTGGGACCATTGTTTTCCATCAGGTTAGCATGAGGTGGCTTAGTCTTCAGAGCCTGGGACCATTGTTTTCCATCAGGTTAGCATGAGGTGGCTTAGTCTTCAGAGCCTGGGACCATTGTTTTCCATCAGGCTAGCATGAGGTGGCTCAGTCTTCAGAGCCAGGGACCATTGTTTTCCATCAGGCTAGCATGAGGTGGCTCAGTCTTCGGAGCCTGGGACCATTGTTTTCCATCAGGCTAGCATGAGGTGGCTCAGTCTTCAGAGCCTGGGACCATTGTTTTCCATCAGGCTAGCATGAGGTGGCTCAGTCTTCGGAGCCTGGGACCATTGTTTTCCATCAGGCTAGCATGAGGTGGCTCAGTCTTCGGAGCAAGGGACCATTGTTTTCCATCAGGCTAGCATGAGGTGGCTCAGTCTTCGGAGCCTGGGACCATTGTTTTCCATCAGGCTAGCATGAGGTGGCTCAGTCTTCGGAGCAAGGGACCATTGTTTTCCATCAGGCTAGCATGAGGTGGCTCAGTCTTCGGAGCCTGGGACCATTGTTTTCCATCAGGCATGAGGTGGCTCAGTCTTCGGAGCCTGTGACCATTGTTTTCCATCAGGCTAGCATGAGGTGGCTCAGTCTTCGGAGCCTGTGACCATTGTTTTCCATCAGGCTAGCATGAGGTGGCTCAGTCTTCGGAGCCTGGGACCATTGTTTTCCATCAGGCTAGCATGAGGTGGCTCAGTCTTCGGAGCCTGGGACCATTGTTTTCCATCAGGCTAGCATGAGGTGGCTCAGTCTTCGGAGCCTGGGACCATTGTTTTCCATCAGGCTAGCATGAGGTGGCTCAGTCTTCGGAGCCTGGGACCATTGTTTTCCATCAAGCTAGCATGAGGTGGCTCAGTCTTCGGAGCCCGGGACCATTGTTTTCCATCAGGCTAGCATGAGGTGGCTCAGTCTTCGGAGCCAGGGACCATTGTTTTCCATCAGGCTAGCATGAGGTGGCTCAGTCTTCGGAGCCTGGGACCATTGTTTTCCATCAGGCTAGCATGAGGTGGCTCAGTCTTCGGAGCCTGGGACCATTGTTTTCCATCAGGCTAGCATGAGGTGGCTCAGTCTTCGGAGCCAGGGACCATTGTTTTCCATCAGGCTAGCATGAGGTGGCTCAGTCTTCGGAGCCTGGGACCATTGTTTTCCATCAGGCTAGCATGAGGTGGCTCAGTCTTCGGAGCCTGGGACCATTGTTTTCCATCAGGCTAGCATGAGGTGGCTCAGTCTTCGGAGCCTGGGACCATTGTTTTCCATCAGGCTAGCATGAGGTGGCTCAGTCTTCGGAGCCTGGGACCATTGTTTTCCATCAGGCTAGCATGAGGTGGCTCAGTCTCGGAGCCTGGGACCATTGTTTTCCATCAGACTAGCATGAGGTGGCTCAGTCTTCGGAGCCTGGGACCATTGTTTTCCATCAGGCTAGCATGAGGTGGCTCAGTCTTCAGAGCCGTTGCCTTTCTGGTGCTCCTAAATTTTCTCTGGGGCTTACATTAATGTTTTTTCCTCAAATCTTTCTTAAGAAAGCTTTCTGAGTAACTTTGTAGGGCTGTTTTAAGCGCAATCCATACAGAAAATGCAGTTTTTTTCATTCTAGCTAGAATAATACAAATATTGGCATATATATCAGTTATCAGTGAATATTCCCAATCTAAAATTGGTATTAGAACCAAAAATCACATCTTGATCGGGCTCTACTAGTATTAGCCGATGTTCTTGTCATGCTTTGTGTTTTTTTTCTTCATATTACACTACCGGTCAAAAGTTTTAGAACATCTACTCATTCAAGGGTTTTTCTTTATTTTTACTACGTTCTACATTGTAGAATAATAGTGAAGACGTCAAAACTATGAAATAACACATATGGAATCATGTAGTAACCAAACAAGTGTTAAACAAATCTAAATATATTTTATATTTGAGATTCTTGAAATAGCCACCCTTTGCCTTGATGACAGCTTTGCACACTCTTGGCATGTACAAAATGTGCTGTAATTTATAAAAGGTTCACCCAATATGGATGAAAATACCCAACAATTAAAGCTGACAGACTGCACTTTAACCTTACAGTCATTGTATCATTTAAAATCCAAAGTGCTGGAGTACAGAGTCAAAGCAACAAAAAATGTGTGACTGTCCTAATACTTTGAGCTCGCTGTAAGTCTGGTTGCACACCTGATTGGCAAACTTACTGTAAATTGAGAAATTATGTGACTAAACTGAAGAAAAAAAAAGATTTTTTTTTTATTCCAAGATAAATGACAATGTATGCTGGAAATAAATGGAATTATGGGCCGATAGACTAATTCAACTCCATCTTTCATTGAATCAAATGACTCATTTATCACAAAACCTTTTGATGTTCCCAATTACTTTAATAATGATTTAATTGGCAAAGTAGGCAAACTTAGGCATGAATAACAAACAATAACAAACTGTGAGCCATCCTTTTCACGTATAAAATACCTAATAATGTCACGACTTCCACCAAAGTCGGTCCCTCTCCTTGTTTGGGCGGCGTTCGGCAGTCAACGTCACCGGTCTTCTAGCAGTCGCCGATCCACTTTTCATTTTCTATTTGTTTGGCCTTGTTTTCCCGCACACCTGGTTTACATCAAATCAAATCAAATCAAATCAAATTTATTTATATAGCCCTTCGTACATCAGCTGATATCTCAAAGTGCTGTACAGAAACCCAGCCTAAAACCCCAAACAGCAAGCAATGCAGGTGTAGAAGCACGGTGGCTAGGAAAAACTCCCTAGAAAGGCCAATACCTAGGAAGAAACCTAGAGAGGAACCAGGCTATGTGGGGTGGCCAGTCCTCTTCTGGCTGTGCCGTACATTCCCTCATTATTATTTGACATGTATTTAACCCTCTGTTCCCCTCATGTCTGTGTGTGGAATTGTTTGTTATGTGTATGTGCACGTCAGACTGGTTTGTGCCGTGTTATGTCAACCCATAATTGTTTATTGTTTAGTGCCGTGTGTCTGTTCGCCGTAATAAATTGCTCCGTTTGCTACACAATTCTGCTCTCCTGACTTCCCTGCAGCCAGTTACGGATACCTTACAAATAATGTAATGTAATTTGGAATTCTGTAAAGTTAGTGGGTGATGTGGAAAAAATATTGTTTTCCATTAATAATGAAAAACCACCTGGTATTGACAACATACAGTGCCTTGCGAAAGTATTCGGCCCCCTTGAACTTTGCGACCTTTTGACACATTTCAGGCTTCAAACATAAAGATATAAAACTGTATTTTTTTGTGAAGAATCAACAACAAGTGGGACACAATCATGAAGTGGAACGACATTTATTGGACATTTCAAACTTTTTTAACAAATCAAAAACTGAAAAACTGTCCCTTTGAGGATTGTTACGCTTTGGATGGTGTATCAATACACCCAGTCATTACAAAGATACAGGTGTCACTCAGAGATATCACCGTGAGGCCACTGGTGTCACGCCCTGACCGTAGACTGCTTTGTATGTTTCTATTTTTAGTTTGGTCAGGGTGTGATGTGGGTGGGTATTCTATGTTGTAGGTCTAGGTTTTCTTTTTCCATGTGTTTGGCCTGGTATGGTTCTCAATCAGAGGCAGCTGTCTATCGTTGTCTCTGATTGAGAGCCATACTTAGGTAGTCTGTTTTCCCATTTTGAGTGGTGGGTGATTATTTTCTGGTTAGTGTTTGTTGCACCTGTCAGAACTGTTCGTTTATCGTTTTGTTGGTTTTGTTCGCGTATTCATTCTGGATTAAAAGTATTATGGATACATACCACGCTGCACTTTGGTCCTCCTCTCCTTCTCCCGACGACAATCGTTACAACTGGCGACTTTAAAACAGTTAGAGTTTAATGGCGTTGATAGGAGAAATCTGAGGATGGATCAACAACATTGTAGTTAATCCACAAAACTAACCTAAATTACAGAGTGAAAAGACAGAAGACTGTACAGAATACAAAATATTTTCCAAAACATGCATCCTGTTTGCAATAAGGCATTAAAGTACAACTGCAAAACATGTGGCAAAGGAAATTCACTTCATGTCTTGAATACAAACGTTGTTTGGGGCAAATCCAACACATCACTGAGTACCACTCTTGATATTTTCAAGCATAGTGGTGACTGCATCATGTTATGGGTGTGTTTTTCATCGGCAAGGCCTAGGGAGTGTTTTAGGATAAAAATAAATGGAATCGAACTAAACACAGGCAAAATCCTAGAGGAAAACCTGGTTCATTCTGCTTTCCAATATACACTGGGAGACAAATTCACCTTTCAGCAGGACAATAGCCTAAAACACAAGACCAAATATACACTGGAGTTGCTTACCAAGATGACATTGAATGTTTCTGAGTGGCTTAGTTACAGTTTTGACTTATATCGGTTTGAAAATCTATGGAAGAGTTGAAAATGTCTGTCTAGCAATAATCAACAACCAACTTAACAGAACATGAAGAATGTTTTAAAGAATAATGTGCAAATATTGGACAATTGAGGTGTTCAAAACTCTAAGAGATTTATACAGAAAGACTAACAGCTGTTATCGCTGCCAAAGGTGTATTATACTTATGTAATCAATATATATTCATGTTTTAGATCTTAACAATTTTTTACAAATGTAAAAATGTTTGTCTACTATGATATTAGAGTTTTTTGTGTAGAAATTTTATGAAAAATTACAATTAAATCCATTTTAAACCCATCTTGTAACAACAAAATTAGGAAAAAGTCAAGGGGTATGAATACTTCCTGAAGTACAGTCACGGCCAAAAGTTTTGAGAATGACACATATTAATTTTCACAAAGTCTGCTGCCTCAGTTTGTATGATGGCAATTTGCATATACTCCAGAATGTTATGAAGAGTGATCTGGAAGCTGGAAGCTTCAAAAGGAGGGTGGTGCTTGGAATCATTGTTCTTCCTCTGTCAACCATGCTTACCTGCAAGGAAACACGTGCCGTCATCATTGCTTTGCACAAAAAGGGCTTCACAGGCAAGGATATTGCTGCCAGTAAGATTGCACCTAAATCAACCATTTATCGGATCATCAAGATCCGGCGTCCAAGAAAGTCCAGCATGCGCCAGGACCGTCTCCTAAAGTTGATTCATCTGCAGGATCGGGGCACCACAAGTACAGAGCTTGCTCGGGAATGGCAGCAGGCAGGTGTGAGTGCATCTGCACACACAGTGAGGCGAAGACTTTTGAAGGATGGCCTGATGTCAAGAAGGACAGCAAAGAAGCCACTTCTCTCCAGGAAAAACATCAGGGGCAGACTGATATTCTGCAAAAGGTACAGTCATTGGACTGCTGAGGACTGGGGTAAAGTCATTTTCTCTGATGAATTCCCTTTCCGATTGTTTGGGGCATCCGGACAAAAGCTTGTCAGGAGAAGACAAGGGGAGCGCTACCATCAGTCTTGTGTCATGCCAACAGTAAAGCATCCTTAGACCATTCGTGTGTGGGGTTGCTTCTCAGCCAAGGGAGTGGGCTCACTCACAATTTTGCCTAAGAACACAGCCATGAATAAAGAATGGTACCCACACATCCTCTGAGAGCAACTTCTCCCAATCATCCAGGAACAGTTTGGTGATGAACAATGCCTTTTCCAGCATGATGGAGCACCTTGCCATGAGGCAAAAGTGTAGACTAAGTGGCTCGGGGAACAAAACATCGATATTTTAGTTCCATGTAAACTCCCCATACCTTAATCCCATTGAGAACTTGTGGTCAATTCTCAAGAGGCGGGTGGACAAACAAAAACCCACAAATTCTGACAAACTCCAAGCATTGATTATGCAAGAAGGGGCTGCCATCAGTCAGGATGTGGCCCAGAAGTTAATTGACAGCATGCCAGTGTGGATTCCAGAGGTCTTGAAAAAGAATGGTCAACACTGCAAATATTGACTCTTTGCATCAACTTCATGTTACTGTCAATATAAGTCTTTGACACTTATGAAATGCTTGTAATTATACTTCAGTATTCCATAGTAACATCTGACAAAAATATCTAAAGACACTGAAGCAGCAAACTTTGGAAATTAATATTTGTGTCATTCTCAAAACTTTTGGCCGCGACTGTATAGGAGATTTGGTTGCGTTGTCAACCAAACACAATTCAATATTGCTTTTGTAATACAGTTTAAGGCTATCTTAAACACAAATGTAACATTAAACCTTAAAATGCGTAACACATTCATGGCCACCTTTTGAGATTACTGTAACTAAAAATGTCTTATGTAATCATATAAAGTGTGCATGTTCAAGATATCATGGCATGCATAGGTCACAGTTTTGTGGAAATCTTCACAACTGCTGTAACAATCCACTCAACATCTCGAACGGCATTGATCACTTGCACAATGTCTTTTTAATGTAATCTCAACTGCATTCTAGGTCATTTGGTTTTGCTAGATGAAGCACAGTGATAACAATATGTCGATTGAATAAACAAAATATCTGACATATTCCCATTTGAACTTTGCTGTGTTTTTAAATGATTGAAAACACATTGAAAGACATTTGGGTGATAACTAAACCAAAAATCAGACAGCGTTTTTTTCCATTGGAATTTGGTTGTGCTTTTGAATTGTTGAAAGCATAGTGATAACTTTCAGCTGCCTTTTTGAGAGGGTGAGTATAGGTTGTAATCGCATTGATCAACGCCTCAGTGAGAGGGGGGGGGGGGGGGTAGTGACGAAGTGAAAGTCTGTGAGAAAAAGTGAAAGAAAGACAGAAAAAGTGTGTGTCTCTGTCTGTCTTTGTATCTGTGTCTGTGTGCCCCCCAGAACCCTTTATACTGTTCTTCTAAATCATTTATGTGTACACTCGTATCTCTCAGTACACAACTTCTTTGATGCCCTTTGACGACCACTGAATTTAATTTGCGTCTAAAAGCCTAGGAAATATTGAATTCATGATTATCAGCACATTCTTGACTTCCAAGCAATTACTGTAATTATGTAAATGTAGAACTTTGGACCACGTTCTGAATAATTAAAAATGTAAACAGACTGTTATTCAATATGGTAGAATGTTAAAGGGGAAGTTTAGGTTTTTACAACTTGATGTTAGATGACTCCTCACCCTAAAAGGAGAAACTGTAATGCATGGTTCAGGTTTTTTTTTTTAACAGAAAACCGAACCATCTAACATCAAGTAGTAAAAACTTCCCATTTAACATATTCCATGGTAGTGAACTAGCATGATTAGTCATGCTGAAAGGGTGCTAAATGATGTTTAAATAAGTTTTAAAGAACACCACAGAGATGGCTATGTATAATGGTGCCGGAGGAAATGGCTGCCATTTTACGGTCTCCTAACCAATTGTACTATTGTGTGTGTTTTTTTTTGCGTTATTTGAAACTTATTTTGTTCATAATGTTCCTGCCACCGTCTCTAATGATCGAAAATAGCTTCTAGATATCAGGACAGCGATTACTCACCTCGTACTGGACGAACGAGTCGGACGCAAATGATTTACTTCAGACACCCGACAAGCCCCAAATCCCTGTGATTCACATGAGAAAGAGACGGAGATATAAGGACGTAGGTCGGGTGCCTTGTTAGGATCCGACGGCGGGTGGGTAATCTCCCTCTACCATCAGTCGTATTAGCCAACGTACAATCATTGGATAACAAAATAGACTGACTACTAAACATCGAAACATTAAAAACTGTAATATCTTATGTTTCACGCGTCGTGGCTGAATGACAACATGAACAACATACAGCTGGTGGAGTTTATGCTGCATTGGCAAGAACAGCCACCTCCAGTAAGACAAGGAGTGACGGTCTGTGTATATTTGTAAACAACACCTGGTGCACGAAATCTAATATTAAGGAAGTCTCAAGGTTTTGCTCGCCTGAGGTAGAGTATCTCATGATAAGCTGTAGACCACACTATTATCCAAGAGAGTTTTCATCTATATTCTTTGTTGCTGTCTATTTACCACCAGAAACCGTTGCTAGCACTAAGAGTGCACACAATGTGCTGTATATGGCCATAAGCAAACAGGAAAATGCTCACTCAGAGGTGGCACTCCTAGTGGCTGGGGACTTTAATGCAAGGAAACTTAAATCTGTTTCACCTCAATTCTACCAGCATGTTAAATGTGCAACCAGAGGGGGAAAAACAATCTAGACCACCTTTACTCCACACGCAGAGAAGCGTACAAAGCTTTCCCTCGCCCTCCATTTTGCAAATCTGACCATAATTCTATCCTCCTGATTCCTGCTTACAAGCAAAAACTAAAGCAGGAAGTACCAGTGACTCGGTCAATAAAGAATTGGTCAGATGACGCAGATGCTAAGCTACAGGACTGTTTTGCTAGCACAGACCGGAATATGTTCCGGGATTCTTCCGATGACATCAGTCACTGACTTCATCAGTTAGTGCATCGATGATGTTGTCCCCACAGTGACTGTACGTACATACCCCAACCAGAAGCCATGGATTACAGCCAACATCTGTACTGAGCAAAAGGTTAGAGCTGCCGCTTTCAGGGAGCGGGACTCTAACCCGGAAGCTTATAAGAAATCCCGCTATACACTCCGACGAACCATCAAACAGGCTAAGCGTCAATACAGGACTAAGATTGAATCGTACCGCACCAGCTCTGACGCTCGTTGGATGTGGCAGGGCTTGCAAACTATTACAGACTACAAAGGGAAGCACAGCCTCTATCTGCCCAGTGACACGGACCTACCAGATGAGCTAAATGACTTAATATGCTCACTTCAAGGCCAGCAACACTGAAGCGTGCATGAGAGCATCAGCTGTTCCAGACGACTGTGTGAGCACGCTCTCCTCTCTGTGAGTAAAGCCTTTAAACAAGTCAACATTCACAAGGCCGCAGGGCCAGACAGATTACCAGGATGTGTACGCAGAGCATGCGCTGATCTACTGGCAAGTGTCTTCACTGACATATTCAACTTCTCCCTGACTGAGTCTAATACCAACATGTTTCAAGCAGACCACCATAGTCCCTGTGCCCAAGAACACTAAGGTAACCTGTCTAAATGATTACCGACCCGTAGCACCCGTAGCACTCACTGTAGCCATGAAGTGCTTTGAAAGGCTGGTCCTGGCTAACATCAACACCATTATCCCAGAATCCCTAGACCCACTCCAATTTGAATTCTGCCCCAACAGATCTACAGATGATGCTATCTCTATTGCACTCCACAATGCCCTTTCCCACCTGGACAAATGGAACACCTATGTGAGAACGCTATTCATTGACTACAGCTCAGAGTTCAACACCATAGTGCCCTCAAAGCAAAAAATGTTTTTATTTATTTACTCAGACAGTTCTCTTGGTAAAACGTCTTTGCCATTACCCCAGCCAACTCTATCAAAAATCTTCTTCACCCATCGCACACAATCTGCAGCACATTAGTGATTTCCGCCTGCAGTCAAAGGTACATGTTCTAGACAGGCGGCCACACAAATTGTTAACATTTAGCCCATATCTATAGTCTGTTTTAGCTTTGGTTGTGACTAGTGTCTGTGAGTTTGATGGTTAATGTGTAACCCCCACAAACTAACTGAACCTGGATTCGTGGAGATGTGCTTTGATAAGCCAGCTGGTGTTGCGTGCTGAGTCACTGGACACACGACTGGACAAATAGGTGACAAGTTAGCTCACATAATGACAGTTTGACTGGGCCCACACCACCGCAAGACAACGCTGTGTCTGAACACTGTCTGAAAAGCGCATGTTGGACTGAGAATATTTGGACATCACTTTTGCATCACTCGGTTGAACGACACTCAACTTGGGACTTATTCTACTACTAGTTGGTCCGAACACCGCTCAACTTGTTCTAAATACTCCACTACACTATCTTGGTTGGACTACCACTCAGCTTGGTCTGGCTACCGGTCAACGTGGTCTAAAAACGACTTAGCCAGCTTGGGCTGACTTCCTCCGACCGAGTTTCAGACCCTGACCCATCTTGAGTAGTAACCCTGCTTCAGGGGGTCATGGATGGTGGCTCTAAATGCCCCAGGGGTCAGCTCCTGCACCTGGATGTGTGTGTGGATGAGCAGAAGCCTCGCGGCGGTGTCCTAGAGCTCCTCGGGAGACTGAGGCCCCAGTGGAAGCCACAGGACATCAAGATGAAGGTAAGTGAAGGTATCAAATTGTCAAATCAGTAATGCTGTCATTTCAACCAGTTTTGCCCATTGGAATATAAGCAAGAAGAATTAGTATCCTGAGAAGTGAGTAGCATTAACCCCTAGTTTTGTTCTCGTGCACATCAGACCTTGAACATGTTTAAATGAAAAAAACATTCGCCTCTACCTTCAAACAGACCACTCAGAGGTAGCAACCTCAGCAATAAGGTCATAGAAAACCATAGGAATCACGTAGAACGTCTGTCCTCAGCTAACATAGCTTCTCTTAAGGTCTCCATTCGTGTGTGCAAACAGTGGGGCAATCTCCCAGAGAAATAGGATCTATGTTTGTCAGGGTCACAGTGGAGCGGGACTGACCTCTCAATCTAAAACAGGTCTAGTTTAAGCACACAGAGAGATGAACGCTATAACCCCCAGATTTCCCCCTCAAGCCCTCTCAATCACTATTGTGTCTCGGTTGGTGAGGACTCTGAGCAAAAAATATGAAACAAAAAATATACACTCTTGGTTCATAAAGACGAAGCTGTTCAGAAACGAGAGAAGTGGATATATAGACATCTCCGAGAAATTCTCAAAAAGTTGGTAGCATAGCCTCTCAAACTCTCTGGGTTGAATTGAACCTTTTCTGTCTGGCTCAAACCTTTTCTGTCTGGCTTTGCTCTGTCAATCTCAACTCCTAGACAGACATGGTTCAACATAATTCAGAGGTCAAGTTGAATAGATATGAGTCAGAATAAATTAGGGAGAGAGACTTTTCAGTCAGTTGGATAGAGAAGTGATCCTCAGCCGAGCTTAGACCAAGACATGTAGTTTCACTGACTGCGTTGTTTTCATTAGACATGAAACCAAATAAAACATCCTGAAACTGGGAGGGACTACCTAGACTTAAACTACTTTTTCCGTGGCAAAGATGGAAGAATTCTTACAGCACTCCAATTCATCCAATTCATTGACTGGTTCTCATACCTCTTTGCGATAACATTTGCGATTGCTATCCAACAAAAGGCAGATTCTCGCTAGAATACATGTCCACACAAACAATTTGTAAATGCATGGTCCTTCATGTTCAAGAATAGGTTACGGGTTTGCTCTCTTTGTCCCACATACCACCCCGGTTTGATGACAAAAGCCTGTTGCATTTTATTACAATAGCCTATCTTGTGTTAGCTGTGGCATGTTTGTTCAAATGGATCTCAATCCAGCACAATACTTCATCAAATGTCAAGGTGACCATGTTTGTTCTCTGCCACTCTCGATGAAACATTGTGTTAGATGCAGTCCCTTCGGGGTTGGAGGAGCCCTTGGAGGACAGTGGGAGTGAGAGAACGCTGAGCAGGCAGTGAATGGAAACAAACATTGCATTGATGTGCATGTGGAGGGTCTGATATTGCTTACCATGACCACATCATAAACACTGAACATTTTCCAGTCGGTGCTCAGTAATGAAAGTGGCCTGTAGGATTTGTCCTTGAAATTGTCCCACTCAGTTACATAATACACTGGAGTGACTATAAATGCTTACAAGCAGGATGTTTTAATGTTTCATTTGAATCATTTCTCAAATTAAAGGGATATTTCACTCAAATTACAAAATGACATATTAGTTTCCTTACCCTGTAAGTAGTCTATGTATGGACAATGTAAGACAGCAGTCAATGCTATGGTTTTGTTTATCTGGCCACTTTCTACAGGGAATTTGTATTTATTTTATTTTTATTTACCTTTGTTTAACAAGGCAGTTAAGAACAAATTCTTGACGGTAATGGTATGGAATTTTAGTGAACCATCCCTTTAATGAGTAGGACCATACCCCTCTCCCTCTCTGGATGAGTCTCCACCTGCTTTGAATAAGAGATGGGATTGTCTCTCTTTGGTTAATCATGGGCTCAATCATCATAACATTGTTATTCTTATTGTAGTGTAAAGTTGGAGGTCATAAACTATTGCGACCTGTCAAAATACCATAACTTTATGAATGCTGGCCCAATTGAAGTGTTATGCGATAACTTTAAACAGGAACTTATGACTTGATGTTAGGACACGTGTGTTATATTTAATGTTTTAGTTTGGACTGTTGAGGAACAGAGATTGAGTCCACAGGCCTTTCACTCTAAGCATACAAAACATAATTGATGTAGACATCATGCCTAAATGTCACGCCCTGACCTTAGTATTCTTTGTTTTCTTTATTATTTTGGTTAGGTCAGGGTGTGACATGGGTGATGTATGTGTTTTTGTACGGTCTAGGGGTTTTGTATGTTTATGGTGTTGTTTACTATCTAGGTGTTTTGTATGTCTATGGTTGCTTAGATTGGTTCTCAATCAGAGGCAGCTGTTTATCGTTGTCTCTGATTGGGAACCATATTTAGGCAGCCATATTCTTTTTGGTAATTTGTGGGTTATTGTCTGTCTAGTTGCCTGTGTCTGCACTAGTATTATATAGCTTCTCGGTTGGTTGTTTTGTATAGTTTGTTAAGTGTTCTTTGTCTTCATTAAAAAGTATGTATTCATCTTACGCTGCGCCTTGGTCTACTCCATTAAACGAACGTGACAGTAAAAGTGATATAATCTGATTTAAAACAGGAGGAGTGGGAGACACTCAAACAAATCGATACAGTTACATATTGGGATATAATTGTTTACAATCAATTGTATCGTTTCTCGCAATATTATTGTTTGGGATTAGTTGGCTGTACCTGCACCAAAACTCCAGTATTTTTTCTTCATAGCTTGTTCTCCATCTTCTTTTTAAAAGGGAGATAATTTGCTTTCAGCAGTTATATTTCCATGACGGATCAAAACTTGTTTTCTCATGGCTCTCTCTTGTCCCTCTGCATCAGACATATGGTGAGCAATATGTTTGGAACATCGAATCCTAATATAATCACAGTATCAAATTGCAATACATACATAATCGTGAAAATCACAATACATATTGTTTCGGCATCTTATATAATATCGTGAGGTCCCTGGAAATTCCCAGCCTTAGAAAACAGGTATACACATGGGTGGGCTGTGACATCGCAGCTGAGCTTGCGCTGTTTGTGAAACCTCAGAGCAGAGAACTTACAGCTCACGAGAGGGTTAATATGAGGATGAGAATCAAGATCGTTACTGGGCCTCCTGAGTGCCGCAGGGGTCTAAAGGTTCCACTAGAGATCCTGATTTGAGTCCAGGCTCTATTACAGCCCGGGGCCGAGTCCAGGCTCAATCACAGCCCGGGGCCGAGTCCAGGCTCTATCACAGCCCGGAGCGCCGACCGGGGCCGGCTGCGGCGCACAATTGGCCCACCGTCATCCGGGTTCGGGGAGGGTTTGGCCGGCAGACATGTTCTTGTCCCATCGCGCATTAGCGACTCCTGTGGCACGGCTCTCAACCTTCGCCTCTCTCGAGTCCGTAAGGGAGTTGCAGCGATGGAACAAGACTGTAACTACCAATTGGGGAGAAAAAGGGGTCAAAAATGGAAAAGATTGTTACCGCTATCGACACTATCCTGATATTGTTGTGTTGTGTTCAGGTGTTCACAGAGGGCATCACCAACCAGCTGATGGGCTGCTTCGTGGGCTCGCTCCAAGAGTCAGGGGCCGTGCTGGTGCGTGTGTACGGGAGGATGACAGAGCTCTATGTGGACCGGGAGAGAGAGGTGGAGATGTTCCAGATACTCCACACTCACAACTGCGGCCCGCAGATCTATTGCAGCTTCCGGAACGGCATCTGCTACGAGTTTGTGAGGGGGACCGTGTTGGACGACACACTGCTCACACAGCCTGCCATCTATAGGTATCTGCCATCTATAGGTATCTGCCATCTATAGGTATCTGCCATCTATAGGTATCTGTGAAGAGTTCTAAATGTTTTACATTTACAGTACAGATTTGAAGAACACAACTTTTTTGTTCAATCCTCAAGGATTTCACCATGACGCCTATGGTGACTTTCAAACAATTACAGAGTTTAATGGCTGTGATAGGAGAGAACTGAGGCTAGATCAACAACATTGTAGTCACTCCACAATACTAACCTAAATGACAGATTGAAAAGAAGGAAGCTTTTACAGAATACACATATTCCAAATCATGCATCCTGTTTCCAACAAGTCCCTAAAGTAATACTGCAAAGAAATGTGTCAAAGCAATTAACTCTTTCTCCTTAATACAAAGTGTTTTTTTAAATCCAATACAACACATCACTGAGTACCACTCTCCATTATTTTCATGCATAGTGGTGGCTGCATCATGTTATGGATATGCTTGTAATCGTTAAGGACTGGGGAGTTAACAGAATGGGCCTCCCGAGTGGTGCAGCGGTCTAAGGCACTGCATTGCAGTAATTAAGGCGTCACTACAGACCTGGGTTCGTTCCCAGGCTGTGTCACAACCGGCCGTGACTGGGAGTCCCGTAGGGTGGCGCACAATTGGTCCAGCGTCGTCCGGGTTAGTGGAGGGTTTGGCTGGGGGGGCTTCACTTGGCTCATTGCGCTTTAGTGACTCCTTGTGGTGGGCCAGGCGCCTGCAGGATGACTTCGGTCGTCAGTTGAACTGTGTTTCCTCCGACACATTGGTGCAACTGGCTTCAGGGTTAAGCGGCGGGTGTTAAGAAGCAAGGTTTGGTGGGTCATGTTTGGGGAACGCATTCCCGAGCCCGTTGGGGAGTTGCAGCGATGAGATCGCAATTGGATATCACGAAATTGGGGAGAAAAGGGGGGTTAAATATATATATATATATATATATATATATATAATTAAAATAAATGGAATCCAGCTAACCACAGGCAAAATCCTATAAGATTCAGGGTTCAGTCTGCTTTCCATCAGGCACTGGGAGATGAATTCACCTTTCAGCAGGACAATAACCTAAAACACAAGTCTACACAGGATTTGCTTACTAAGAAGACAACGAATGTTCCTGAGTGGCCCAGTTACAGTTTTGACTTGAATCTGCTTGAAAATCTATGGCAAGACTTCAAAATGGTAGTCTAGCAATGATCAACAACCTATTTGACAGAGCTTTTGTACAATCCAGGTGTGTAAAGCTCTTAGAGACTTACCCAGAAAGACTGTGACAGCTGTAATCACTGACAAAGGTGATTCGAACATTGTATTGACTCAGGGGTGTGAATACATGTACTTAAGAAAAATATAAACACAACATGTAAAGTGGTCAGTTACCATAGCAGGCGGTGATGCAACCAGTCAGGATGCTCTTGATGGTGCAGCTATAGAACTTTGAGGACCCATGCCATGTTTTGTGAGCTGAATATAAAAGATCCCAGAAATGTTCCATACGCACAAAAAGCCTATTTCTCAAAAACGTTGTGCACAAATGTGTTTACATCCCTGTTAGTGATCATTTCTCCTTTGCCAAGATAATCCTTCCACCTGACAGGTCTGGCATATCAAGAATCTGATTTAACAGCATGATCATTACACAGATGCACCTTGTACTGGGAACAATAAAAAGCCACACTAAAATGTGCAATTTGTCATACAACATAATGCCACAGATGTCTCAAGTTCTGAGGGAGCGTGAAATTGGCATGGTGACTGCAGGAATGTCCAGAGCTGTTGCCAGAGAATGTAATGTTCATTTTTCTACAGGATCATTTTAATTTGGCAGTACGTCCAACCAGCCTCATCAAATCAAATTCTATATGTCATGTGCCGAATAGGTGTAGACCTTACAGTGAAATGTTTAATTAGAAGCCCTAAACCAACAATGCAGTTAATTAAGAAAAATAAGTGTTAGGAAATTATTTACAAAAAAATACATAAATAACAAATAATTAAAGCTAGTCGAGGTAATAAGTACATGTAGGTAGAGGTAAAGTGACTATGCATAGATAATAAACAGAGAGTAGCAGCAGCGTAAAAAAAAATGGGGGTGGGGGAAGGGTGTCAATGCAAATAGTCCGGGTAGCCATTTGATTAGCTGTTCAGAAGTCTTATAGCTTCGGGGTAGAAGCTGTTTTGGACATAGATTTGGCACTCCAGTACCATTTCCGTGCGGTAGCAGAGAGAATAGTCTATGACTATGGTGGCTTTAGTCTTTGGCAACTTTTAGGGCCTTCCTCTGACACTGCCTGGTATAAAGGTCCTGGATGGCAGGAAGCTTGGCCCCAGTGATGTACTTGGTCGTACGCACTACCCTCTGTAGTGCCTTGCGGTCAGAGGCCGGGTAGTTGCCTTACCAGGCGGTGAAACAACCAGTCAGGATGCTCGCGATGGTGGAGCTGTAGAACTTTGAGGATCTGAGGACCCATGCCAAATCTTCCCTCTTCTGAGGGGGAATAGGCGTTGTTGTGACCTCTTCACGACCACATGTATGGCGTTGTGTGGGCGAGTGGTTTGCTGATGTCAACATTGTGAACTGAGTGTCCCATGGTGGCGGTGGGATTATGGTATGGGCAGCAAAAAGCTACGGACAATGTGTTTACAAGGAGTGGAACAGGGAAACCCAAGAGCAGACTCAGACGAGGAGACTGGTGTCACGACAGCCACCGAAGTCGGTTCCTCTCCTTGTTCGGGCAGTGGTCGGCATCGCCGGTCTTCTAGCCATTGTCAATCCACTTTTCATTTTCCATTTGTTTTCTCACTTTCTTACAGACCAGGTTCCCAGAATGTGAAGGCAGACACACTGTCCCGGCTGTATGACACAGAGGAGCGGCCCATGGATCCCACCCCCATACTCCCGGCCTCCTGCCTGGTGGCACTGGTAGTATGGGGGCTGGACGCGGACATTGAGCAGGCGTTACATGCAGAGCGTGCTCCCCTTCAGTGTCCCGCTAGGCATTTGTACATTCCGTCTGCTGTCCGTGATCTGTTGATCTATTGGGTCACCTTCCTCTGGTCATCCAGGCCTCGGTCGGACGGTGCGCTGTCTGAGTGGGAAGTACTGGTGGACCACTTTGGCCAAGAATGTGTGCACTCAGTGTAAGGCTCCTAGACACCTGCCCAGAGGTAAGCTACACCCCTTACCCGTTCCACAACGGCCATGGTCGCAGCTGTCGATCGATTTTCTGACCGATCTCCCCCATCCCAGGGAAACACCACGATCCTGGTTGTTGTGGATCGTTTCTCTAAGTCCTGCCATCTCTTTCCTCTGCCCGGTCTCCCTACAGCCCTACAGACTGCGGAGGCCTTGTTTACGCACGTCTTCCGGCACTACGGGGTGCCTGAGGATATAGAGTCTGATCGGGGTCCCCAGTTCACTTCGAGGGTCTGGAGGGCCTCGATCAGCCTTACCTCGGGTTTTCACCCCGAGAGTATCGGGCTGGTGGAGAGAGTTAACCAGGATGTTGGTAGGTTTCTGAGGTCTTATTGCCAGCACCGGCCGGGGGAGTGGGCAGCGTTTGTGCCCTGGGCAGAGATGGCCCAGAACTCGCTCCACCACTCCTCCACTAACCTCTCCCCCTTCCAGTGCGTACTGGGGTATCAGCCGGTTCTGTCTTCTTGGTATCAGAGTCAGACCGAGGCTCCTGCGGTGGATGACTAGTGTTGTGTATTTAACCCTCTGTTCCCCCAATGTCTTTGTGTGGAATTGTTTATTGTAAGTCCTTGTGCACATGTTTACTGGTGTGCATCGGGTTTTGTACCCATTGGTTTATTCTTTATTCCGTTGGTTTTGAAATTAAACTGCTCCAGCTATTACCTAGTTCTGCTCTCCTGTGTCTGACTTCACTGCCACCAGTTACGCACCCCATTACAACTGGGAGGAAGTAACCAAGGTATTTATTGGAACACGGGGAAGATGGAGTGCAGGCCAGGGGGAGCTCAGACGGGTTGCAGGACACCAGGTGCGGAGACTGAGGCTGGAGCGAGAGGTGTTGGGACAGGGTAAGCAGGTCCGGAGGGGAATCCAAGGTAGAAGTAGAGTGGGGAATCCAGGGCAGAGTAGCAGGAGGAGGAGAAGTGGGACCGGAGACAGGGACCAGAGTCAGGGGGGCCAGAACTATAGCGGAGAGGAAAACCGTGTCAGACAAGGAAAACAGGCACAACAGGATAACAGGCTCTAAATAGTAACAAACGGCTAGAAACGTAGACTGACTGAGCAGAGATTACGATCTGGCAGTGTGGAAGTGGAAGAACTGAGTATTTGTAGAGGTCTTGATTATGGAACAGGTTGCAGCTGGTGGGGATCTGCTCTGACTCCAGCACACCTGTCCACACAATCACACACACAGAGAGAGGGAGAGGGAGAGAGAGCACTGGGGGAGTGGCGGCAGGTCAAAGAGACACAGGATGAGCAGTAGAGGGCATGGCAGGAGCAGATGTAACACAATGAACACAATTGAATTTTAAATGCACAGAGATACCATGATGAGATCCTGAGGTTCATTGTCGTGCCATTCATCCACCAACATGACCTCATGTTTCCGCATGATAACGCATGATAATGATCTGTACACAATTGCCGGAAGCTGAAAACGTCCCAGTTCTTCCATGGCCTGTGTACTCACCAGACATGTCACCCATTGACATGTCACCCAGTTTCCTTGAGATGCTCTGGATCGACGTGTATGACAGCGTGTTCCAGTTATCGCCAATATCCAGCAACTTCGTATTAAAGAGGAGTGGGACAACAATTCACAGGCCTCGATCAACAGCCTGATCAACTCTATACGGAGGAAATGTGTCGTGCTGCACACTACAGCAGATACTGACAGGTTTTCTGATCCACGCCCTTTTAGGTACAGTATCTGTGACCAACAGATGCATATCTGTATTCCCAGTTACGTGAAATCCAAAGTTTAGGGCTTAATGAAGGTATTTCAATTGACTGATTACCTTATATGGACTGAAACGGTTACTCAGTCAAATCTTAGAAATGGTTGCATGTTGCGCTTATATTTTTATCCAGTGTATGTAAATGGAATATTTCATTTTCAATGATAAGCAAACATTACTAAAAACACTATCATTGTGGGGTATTGTGTGTGTGTATATGGGTGAGAAAAACAAATATTTAATTCATTTGGAACTCAGGCTGTAACACAACAAACTTGAGAATAAGTCAAGGGGTACGACTAGTGTCTGAAGGCACTGTAGTTCCAATGGGGTACGACTAGTGTCTGAAGGCACTGTAGTTCCAATGGGGTACGACTAGTGTCTGAAGGCACTGTAGTTCCAATGGGGTACGACTAGTGTCTGAAGGCACTGTAGTTCCAATGGGGTACGACTAGTGTCTGAAGGCACTGTAGTTCCAATGGGGTACGACTAGTGTCTGAAGGCACTGTAGTTCCAATGGGGTACGACTAGTGTCTGAAGGCACTGTAGTTCCAATGGGGTACGACTAGTGTCTGAAGGCACTGTAGTTCCAATGGGGTACGACTAGTGTCTGAAGGCACTGTAGTTCCAATGGGGTACGACTAGTGTCTGAAGGCACTGTAGTTCCAATGGGGTACGACTAGTGTCTGAAGGCACTGTAGTTCCAATGGGGTACGACTAGTGTCTGAAGGCACTGTAGTTCCAATGGGGTACGACTAGTGTCTGAAGGCACTGTAGTTCCAATGGGGTACGACTAGTGTCTGAAGGCACTGTAGATGTTCTAACTCTCAGCGAAGTGTCTTATGTCTTGAGCGTCAAATATCTTGATAAAAAGCATCAGGTGGGATTTAATCAATCCACAAATTCGAATATAGTTTTATATATATATCTGAAATGACTTTGTTTTCCGTAAACTTGATTATATATCATCTTGAAGTCTAGTCAAGAGATTATGGTACATGAACCTGGAAGTATGACGTAGGAACGTGTCATTTTCATAGGGTGCAGTAGCAGTGTCAATCCAGTGGGTCTCACATTGGATCTGAAAGTGAATCATAAAAGTGGAGCATGGGAATGGAGGAATGAGAGAGTTATCCATCCATGTGTCTGGTGGGTGGGTCATGGCAGTACTCTGTTTTTTAGGAGTATCAGAGGAGAGGATGGGGTCGCTGAGCTATCAGAGAACAAAACCGGTTCTTAGAGGGTTTTCTTTACAGTAGCACCTGCTGGCTGGCTGGCTGGCTGTGTTTTTTTGTTTTTTACTTTATGTAAGTCTCTCAGAGTGTGAGTTTGGGGCGCTGATTTAGATTTGGGTCTGGATAATGATTTCTCAGTGGGTACCAGAGTAAAGAGTATGTTTGTTGGACTCAAAACTGTATTAATACCAACCAAACAATTACAGTCAAAATTCTGTCTATGACCTTCAACCTTCTGACTTACTTTTACCAACCTCATTAAATATGCTCACTCTTCAATTCACTACCTCACCTGTGTGCAAATCAGTTATATACTGTATATTGTGCTTGTATTTAATTCTATATATTATGCCTATTATTTAATGTAAATCAGTTTCCTTAGATTTACTCCCTGGATACATTTCCTTTGATCCCCTGAACCAGTTTCCTTAGGTTCTCTAAACCAGCTTACTTAGGTTTTACTCCCATTGATCAATTTTAGGTTCCTTAGGTTCTATACGTGATTGACTTAGAATACGTGGACAACTACAAATACCTAGGTGTCTGGTTAGACCGTAAACTCCCCTTCCAGACCCACATCAAACATCTCCAATCCAAAGTTAAATCTAGAATTGGCTTCCTATTTCGCAACAAAGCATCCTTCACTCATGCTGCCAAACATACCCTTGTAAGACTGACCATCCTACCAATCCTCGACTTCGGCGATGTCATTTACAAAATAGCCTCCAATACCCTACTCAACAAATTGGATGCAGTCTATCACAGTGCAATCCAAAGCCCCATATAATACCCACCATTGCGACCTGTACGCTCTCGTTGGCTGGCCCTCGCTTCATACTCGTCGCCAAACCCACTGGCTCCATGTCATCTACAAGACCCTGCTAGGTAGAGTCCCCCCTTATCTCAGCTCGCTGGTCACCATAGCATCACCCACCTGTAGCACACACTCCAGCAGGTATATCTCTCTGGTCACCCCCAAAACCAATTCTTTCTTTGGCCGCCTCTCCTTCCATTTCTCTGCTGCCAATGACTGGAACGAACTACAAAAAATGTCTGAAACTGGAAACACTTATCTCCCTCACTAGCTTTAAGCACCAACTGTCAGAGCAGCTCACAGATTACTACACCTGTACATTGCCCACCTATAATTTAGCCCAAACAACTACCTCTTTCCCTACTGTATTTATTTATTTATTTATTTTATTTATTTTTCTCCTTTGCACCCCATTATTTTTATTTCAACTTTGCACATTCTTCCACTGCAAATCTACCATTCCAGTGTTTTACTTGCTATATTGTATTTACTTTGCCACCATGGCCTTTTTTTTGCCTTTACCTCCCTTATCTCACCTCATTTGCTCACATCGTATATAGACTTGTTTATACTGTATTATTGACTGTATGTTTGTTTTACTCGATGTGTAACTCTGTGTCGTTGTATGTGTCGAACTGCTTTGCTTTATCTTGGCCAGGTCGCAATTGTAAATGAGAACTTGTTCTCAACTTGCCTACCTGGTAAAATAAAGGTGAAATAAATAAAATAAAAATTGTAGGTCAACTCTGGATCAATTTAGTTAAATCCTACTGTTCACCGGCCAGATTAATCATTACAGGAAAATAGTTCTGCCAAATTGAACCCCAAAATGTTGTGGATGAGGAGGACAAGAGATCTTTCACCATTAAGACTCGGCTGGAAAACGGACAGTACCTCACAGAGATGTTTGAATAAGGTCTCTTACCTTCTTAATTGTGGGCGGAGGGCTGACTGGGTCCAAGCCAAGTGAAACGGGTCAAGAAGTCAAGTCTGGTTTTTTTTTGTGTGCAATATCTTGGCTCAGTCTCATTTGTAGTTATGTTATACAATTATAAATTTTTTTCCCCCCTTCTGTAGATTGATTGCGACAGAAATGGGAAAAATCCACTCGATCAAGCTTGAATCGGACAACCCTGTGGAGAATATTCTGTGGAAGAAGATGGCCCAGTTTCTCAAACTTGTCCATAATGCTCTGAGCAACACAACAGCACCACATAGGTGAGTTAACACAACCCTATCTACTTAGAAACTTAGACATTTTATTGTTTGTTAAATGTTTTTTGTAAACCAAAGATTTGTAATAGTCGTTCACTTTCCTCCTCCTTTATGAGTTGTATTGATGGTGCAGTCTAACTCATTTAGCCAGTCGTTACTGTTGCTATTATGCTGCTTTCATAACCAAGTGGGAAGGTGGTATTTACCACATACAGCTGGGAAAAATCATTTTGAATGTCCCTCCAACTGGTAATTACAATTGGTAAATAAGTCTATCATACCTGAGCTCCGATTTATCCTACATTCTGAACTCTTGACATCACATATTATGGAAATACCTCTTGAACAGCATTTTCGGGCAGTTAAATGCAACAATAAAACCCTATTTATAAAAAGCAATCTATTAATATGGTTTTTAAACACTATCATTTGTTTGTGAGCTTAATGTGTACTTTTAGATTAGGGTTGACAGCCAATTTGTGTTTCTCAATTGGTTCGAAGCATGTGAATGCATTCAACTCGTATTTTAAGAAGAAGAAGAAGCACTATGCAGAAATCGCTCAGCCATATCCTGGTTGCTAAAATTCTAATAGTTCGCCTAATTTCAGTTTGTATGACAAAACAAGCAGTCATTGTGTAGAGAATCATTGTAACGTCTAAACCGGTGTGAAACATATTTTCCATAACCAAAAATATTTATATTTCAGCTGTCAAAGTAAAAGACTCAAAAACAAAACTACAGAAAGGGAAGCATAGAAATAGCATACATAGAACAGATCTACCGCTTCTTAGACTTGCTTTCAATGAAAGATCTATTACTCATATTCTTATGTAAATTTGCTAGGGTTGCCCAAAAAGCTACATATTGTAGCTTTAAGACAAGTGGAAATTACTAGCTTCCTTCTTTGTTATGAACACAGCATTATTTCACTCTCTCTTGGGGACACCAAGATGAGAAGAAGTGATTGGCCAATTGAGGAGGTGGGGGAGTAGCGACTGTGGTAATACCATTGTGCTATCTTAGCCAGGGTCACAGGGTGAAAAGTGAGATGGAACTTCCAGACACTACAAATAAAAGCAGACATTGGCTCGGTTTCCTTGAAACGCTCTCTACCTTATCAGTCAAATGTGCTGCGTTGTTTACGTTAGCTAAGAGGGGTCGGAAGTCCATTCAAACTCGAGTCCCAAAGTACTGGGTCTGCTTTAATTTTTCAGATTGAAAGAATATCACCACACTAGTCAAGTATGTTCTTTCTGTTTTTTTTTGGTGTTTTGGGGGGAGAGGGAAAGGCAATTAGCTGTGGAGTGGGTCATCCATTTAACATAGAAGTACAATGGGGATATTGGGATCCCTATGATAAGATAGAAGCAGCTTTCTGCATACATATGAGATGTAGTCAGCGTGTCTCTAGTAGTCTTTTTAACATTGCTACGACAAGACACAGACAACTAAAAACGAACTTATGTGGGATATGTAAGTTCTATTTTAAATAAAGAGAGTCGCACACGCTTGATATAAACTTCCAGTAATTTATCGGGTAAACCACCAACGTTTTGGCATCACTGTGCCTTCCTCAGGGGAACGTCGCCAATGCTTGAGCCAGGTTATGTAGACAAACAGTGCAATTAGTGCCACCAATGACAATAGTGAGGAGGCGTGTCATACTGGTGGTCTACAAGCATGGCCACAGTATTGGGGATAGCTTAGTGAGATCTGACCTGCCCACTTGGACACTCCTGACACCCATTCCAAATGGGAACTACGAATGTTGCTCATGCACCCAGTGCAATAGCACCACATAAACATCCTTCTTCAGACACCCACATACAGGTCAAAAAGTCGCTGCTGGAGGAATCATCTCATGCAAGGCAAAGGGAGACATTTTGGAGCTAACCATTCTATCTCCTCCCTCAAATACACAGGTATTGAGCAATGGCTACCCAGACTACTTGCATTGCCCCCCCCCCCCCCCCCCGCCCTTCTACACCACTGCTACTCTCTGTTATCTTCTGTGCATAGTCACTTTAATAACTCTACCTACATGTACATATTACCTCAATTACCTCGACTAACCAGTGCCCCCGCACATTGACTCTGTATCGGCCCCCCCTGTATATAGCCTCGCTGTTGTTATTTTACTGCTGCTCTTTAACTACTTGTTACTTTTATTTCTTATTCAAATTTTTTCAACTGCATTGTTGGTTAGGGGCTTGTAAGTAAGGATTTCACTGTAAGGTCTACACCTGTTGTATTCGGTGCATGTGACTAATACTATTTGAGGAGAGGAGGTAACATCAAGACCCTACTACTACACAGGGAGGCCTACAGGATATCCTGTCTAAAAACACTGACCCCTAGTGGTATTGACGTTGATCTCAAACCAACTTATGAACATTTCCCCGTCTAATAAATGAGTACATTCTTTCTACAGCCTATCAGCGTGCTTGTTATGCATTATGGTTGAACCAAAAGATGACATGTAACAAAAATGAAATGTAATGGAAGCAAATAAATATATATGAAATCAAATTCAACAATAATGTATGTTGATGCTAATATGATGTACAATATCTAATTATGTTGCCATATGATAACGATAGCCTAATATATTCAACATGCTGTAAACTATTGTCTTGTAACGGTTTCACTCAATTCATTCTCATCAACCTAGTAACTATGACACACCCCCTCACTATTGTCATTGGTTGCACTAGTTGCACTGTTTGTCGACAACCTGTCTCAAGCATTTACAACGTTCCTCTGAGGAAGGCACAGCGATGCCGAAACGTCGATGGTTTACCCAAAGAAATTACAGGAAGTTTATATATAGCGTGCGACTCTCTATTTATTTTTGATAGCTTACAGTTTACTCGCCGTTAGTCAGCACCTCTACTCAAAATCATTTCTCTGGGTGTGCGCCAGCTCACGCTTTTCCTTAGACGTATATATGATGTGGCATGACACAGGTCGTGGTATTTGCAATATGATAATGGGCGTATAAGCAAACAATTTTCAAGAATCTTAGAAGTAACCAAGATGATGTTAAACCCAAGTATGTATAGGCAATTGCTAACCTGTAGGCAATTTCATTACAGGAAGGGCGTTATTCATTGTGCAGAGCGTACACCCGCTTTAACCACAGTTGCACCGCATTCGGACGTCCAATAGATGGAGCTATATTGTGGTACATTTTTAAACCTGGATCAGTCGACCCACAGTTAAGTCTCTAAATGAAATTCATAGGACAAAAAAACAGCAAATAGAAAGGCAGAAAGGCTCCTCTAAAAGGTTGAACATTGTCTCCAGACATTTGGATGCACAGGAGGTTGGTGGCACCTTAATTGGGGAGAACGGGCTCGTGGAAATGTAGAGGTGGAATGGTATCAAATACATCAGACACACGGTTTCCATGTGTCTGATGTCAATCCATTTACACCGTTTCAGGTATTATTATGAGCAGCCCTCCCCTCAGCAGCCTCCACTGTTTGGATGTCTAGATCAATATTTAAATGTACGTTTATTCACTACATGACCAAAAGTATGTGGACACCCCCGCTTGTCGAACATCTCATTCCAAAGTCATGGGCATTAATATGGAGTTTGTCCCCCCTTTGCTGCTATAACAGCCTCCACTCTTCTGGGAAGGCTCTCTATTAGATGTTGGAACATTGCTGTGGGGACTTGCTACCATTCAGCCACAAGAGCAATAGTGAGGTTGGGCACGGATGTTGGCCGATTAGACCTGGCTCGCAGTTGGTGTTACAATTAATTTCAAAGGTGTTCGATGGGGTAGAGGTCAGTGCTCTGTGCAGGCCAGTCAAGTTCTTCCACACCGATCTCAACAAAATATTTCTGTATTGACCTCGCTTTGTGCACGGGGGCTTTGTCATACCGAAACAGGAAATGGCTTTTCCCAAACTGTTTCCACAAAGTAGGAAGTACAGAATCGTCATCATTAAGATTTCCCTTCACTGGAACTAAGGAGCCTAGCCCAAACCACAAAAACAGCCCGAGACCATTATTCCTCCTCCACCAAACTTTACAGTTGGCACTATGCATCCGCCAAACCCAGATTTGTCCATCGGACTGCCAGATGGTGAAATGTGATTCATCATTCAGGAGAACATGTTTCCACTTCTCCAGAGTCCAATGCGAGCTTTACACCACTCCAGCCAACGCTTGGCATTGCGCATGGTGATGTTAGGCTGTTCGGCCAGGGAAAACCATTTCATTAAGTTTCTGACAAACAATTATTTTGCTGACATTGCTACCAGAAGCAGTTTGTAACTCGGTAGTGAGTGTTCCAACCGAGGGTCGACGATTTTTACACACTACGAACTTCAGCACTCTGCAGTCCCGTTCTGTGAAGTTGTGGGGCCTATTACTTTGAGGCTGAGCCGTTGTTGCTACTATAGACATTTTCACTTCACAGCAACAGCACTTACTGGGGCTGCTCTAGCAGGGGCTACTCAGTGCCACGTGGAAAGTCACTGAGCTGAATCCACTCATTTGAAGGGGTGGTCCACATGCTTTTGTATACATAGTGCATGACATAATCAAATATGGGTGATTTCTGTGCCGAACAAATTAGTTTATATTTTTCACATCTCTCAATCTATTGGCTCTTACAAGTCAATCGTCCATAAAATATACATTTCAAATTATTGCTTTGAATGTTTGTTTGTTTAACGTGGTTTTGTGTGTGATTTAAAAGGAGCCACAGAGGGAGAGGTTGAGAACCGGACAACACACAAAAGCATCAGAGAGACTTTTGTACTTGGGGAATGTAAAAGTGCTTGTGAAAGAGTGTCTTCCGAGGAAACGGAGGTAGACGGGGAGCAGGAAGAGGCTGCACCTGCAGAAGAGCCCCCTCAGTCAGCGTCAGACAGTCACCCGCTGGGGTGGGAGGCAGAGGAGAGGAAGGAGAGGAGAGAACAGGAGAGGACATACATCTGTGGTGTTGAGGAGCGGGGGGGGGGCAGAACAGGAGAAGAGTGGGGGAGGAGAGAACAGGACGGAGCAGGACAGAGAGAGAACATGAGAGGAGAGGAAAGGAGAGATACAGCTGCACTACAGTTCCCGAGGAGAGTGGCGAAGCCGTAGAGAGCAGCCTCCTGCTCTGCTCAAAGCCCTCCTGCTAATTCTTCCATTTAACACTCAACACAAACCACACAATACTGCCATAATCACTGCTGCTCCACTGGAGCTGGTAATCAGCTGTAAATAAGGCGCATTGATAATGAGCCGCCAGAAGAGGAAATTCCTCTAATTACTGTAGCTAGCTCTCTAGAAACTTCACTGAAAGAAATGAGAGGAGTGGGAGCCGGGAGACTAGCAGCATACTTCACGACCGCCTGCATCTGAAAGGCAGAGGAGTTGGGCAAGAGAAGGGGGGGGGGGGGGGGGGGGGAGTTCAAGATAGCAGAGTGGTGTAGCGATGTAAAATGTTTGGGAGCTTGTTTTTGTTGTTTGAATTTATTTTCAAGATAGAATAATTGATCGGAATTAATCCAGTTTTCTTTTTTACCATGGATTCTGCCTTTGAACAAACATTTGTTTTCTTCTGTACTGTTATTCTGCAAACAGAATAAAAAATGAGTTTGCGTTTTGAAAGAGATATGGAATTTGCGAACCACATTTAATAGGACATATTTTAATGAATATTTATATACAAATACATTGCCTATCAAGAGCTAATATATGAATGAAATACTAATATCATACTGTTTTATTTCACTAGGCAAGTCAGTTAAGAACAAATTCTTATTTATTATGACAGCCTACCAGGGAGTGGGTTAACTGCCTTGTTCAGGAGCAGAAGGACAGATTTTTACCTTGTCAGCTCAGGGATTTGATCCAGCAACCTTTCAGTTACTGGCCCAACGCTCTAACCAATAGGCTACCTCCCACCCCCTGTACTAGGCTATTTTTAAGAGTTTCTGGGAAAGTAAAAAACGAAGAAAAAACTGGGTTATTCTAAAATTGCAAGAACACATGTTGTAAGAACAAAACTGTGTTACAGTGTAGGCTATATCCCAGAAATACAGATAACAATTTTGACTGAATAGGGCCCAAAGCCTTTATGAGTGATGAGCAAAGTGTCCATTCGCAACTACAATGAAAAATGATTCAACGGAGCTGAACAAGATATTCTTCCATCCAAATGAGTGATTGTGGGTCTGAGAAAATAGTGCAGGGTCTGTAGGAGGGGAAAAGAGCTCTGTCATGACTGTAAACAACGGCCTACGTCTCTGCTTTAATTGTACGTCCCTAACAGACCCCACTAAATTATGTCGACAACTGTGTATAATAACACCACAACTGTTTGTCCCTTTGCATAAATAGGTATAACAGTGTATAAATGACTTTGGCGATTGAAAAGAGACACACCAAAAAAAATCATTTGAACGGCACAGCGCTTACGCAGCATTTCCCAGGTGCATTTTCGAGTGGCGTCCGTGAAAATAAGACCTTTGTTGATTGATAGAGCTTTCCCAAGAAGGAAAAAACGAAACATTGTGACCTCTCCGGATGATATGTTGTGCTGTCTAGTGTCATAAACAACTTGTTTCGATGTAAACGCATGCAGGCCTGGAGAATGCATCTACAGGTTGGCGAACTACTGCATTAAGTAATTCTCCCCCTGGTAGAATAAAAGACCGGGCCAGACATTTTCCTCTTCTAGTCTTCCTTCAAGTCTTTGCAGGCACAGGAAGTAATGGACTTTATTTGTCTCTGTATCTACTGATAGATTAATGGCCGACATGGACTTGATGTGACGCAACAACTTGAAACGTGGAAATAAGTCTAATATAGAATATTTTTCTTTTAAAATGTCTGTATTCAGTCAGTGGTCAAGTCTCTTGAAGGCACTGAGCCCTGCACGTGTACTATATACTGTTTACTGTTTCAAGATTGAAGTTTTAATGTCACATGAACAAGTACAGTGAAACGCCTTGCGCGCCAAACTCAACAATGCAGTATTCAATATCAACAGAGCACTAAAAATAACAGAAGGTAGAACTAAAACAATAAGAATAACACAAGAAAGTAAGAAGCTATATACAGCGTCAGTTCCAGTACCATATTAACAATGTGCTGGAATGCTGGAGTGGTAGAGGTAGATATGTATAGGGGTCGGGTGACTTGGCATCTGGATACATGATAAACAGAGTGGCTATATACAGCGTCAGTTCCAGTACCATATTAACAATGTGCTGGAATGCTGGAGTGGTAGAGGTAGATATGTATAGGGGTCGGGTGACTAGGCATCTGGATACATGATAAACAGAGTGGCTATATACAGCGTCAGTTCCAGTACCACAATGTGCTGGAATGCTGGAGTGGTAGAGGTAGATATGTATAGGGGTCGGGTGACTAGGCATCTGGATACATGATAAACAGAGTGGCTATATACAGCGTCAGTTCCAGTACCACAATGTGCTGGAATGCTGGAGTGGTAGAGGTAGATATGTATAGGGGTCGGGTGACTAGGCATCCGGATACATGGTAAACAGAGTGGCAGCAGCATAAATGATGATTTGTGTGTGAGTGTGTGTGTGTGTATGCGGGTGTGTAGTCTGCATTAATGTGTGTGCATGTTATGTGTGTGTTGGAGGGTCAGTGTGCGTGAGTGTGTAGAGTCCCGTGAGTGTGCATAGAGACAGACAAAAAATAAAATACAGTATAAGGGTCAACTCAGATAGTCCATGTAGCCATTATGTCAGCTACAGTATTTAGCAGAATTATGGCTTTTGAATAGAAGCTGTTCGGGAGCATGCTGGCGTCAGACTTGATGCACCGGTACCGCTTGCTCTGCGGAAGCAGAGAGAACAGTCTAATGGCTTGGGTGGCTGGAATCTTTAAACGATTTTCTGGGCCTTCCATTCACACCACCTGATATAGAAGTGGTAGGGAGATCGGCCCCAGTGATGTCCGCACCACCATCTGTAGCACCATGCGATTGAGGGCGGTGCTGTTGCTATACCAAGCAGTGATGTAGCCAATCAAAATGCTCTCAGTGCTGCAGCTGTATAACTTTTTGAGGATTGAGGGCCCATGGCAAACCTTTTCAACCTCTCGACTTGTGTGAGTAGACCATTTTAAGTCCTTAGTGATTTGGACACAGAGGAACTTGAAGTTCCCCTCCATTGCAGCCCCATCGATGTGGATGGGGGGTATGCTCGCCCCCCATTTCCTGTAGTCCATGATCAGCTCCTTGGTTTCACTGATGTTGAGGGAGAGTTTGTTGTCCCACCACCACACTGCCAGGTCACTGACCTCCTCCCTGTAGGCTGTCTAATCATTGTCGGTGATCAGGCCTGCCACCGTTGTGTCCGTCAGCAAACTTGATGATGGTGTTGGAGTCGTAAGTGGCCACACAGTCGTGGGTGAACAGGGAGTACAGGAGGGGACTAAGCACACACCCCTGTGGGGCCCCCGTGTTGACGGTCAGCGTGGCAGTTGGGCCGTCAGGATGATGGTGTTGGAGTCGTACGTGGCCACACAGTCGTGGGTGAACAGGGAGTACAGGAGAGGACTAAGCACACACCCCAGTGGGGCCCCCGTCTTGAGGGGCAGCGTGGCAGTTGGGCCGTCAGGATCCAATTGCAGATGGAGAAGTTCAGTCCAGCTGATCAGCACATGCTCTGAGAATGCGCCCAGGAATATTGTCCGGCTCCGAAGCAGCGAACCTTCACTCTCCGTCAATGTTATCGGCGGAGTCTCGGGAACATATTCCAGTTGGCGCTAGCAAAGCAGTCCTGTAGCATAATCTCTGATTTTGATTACATTTCTCAACGGGGTGAGTCACAGGTACTTCCTGTTTGAGCTTCTGCTTGTAAACAGGGAAGCAGGAATACCGATTCATGATCTGATTTGCCGAATGGCAGATGAGGGAGGAGGGCCTTGTACGCTTGCTTGTGGGTAGAGTAACAGTGTTTTGGGACTTTATCGCCCCTAATGGCGAAGGAGATGTGTTGGAAGTTTGGCATCACGTGTCTTAATGACGCAGAATTAAAATAGCCGGTGACAAAAAAGGCTACAGCGCATGAATCTTTAGTACATTATAACATACATTATAACTTCCTTCATCTGTTAAAACAGCATGTGTAATAGCATGAAATACATTTGAATGTGACGATACTTTCAGTGCCTGCAATGAGTAACTGTTATTTTTATTGATTTTTTTGCCCACATAGTTCCAAGCTGCTGCAAGAGATCCCTAGCATCGAAACCCTGGCAGACGAAATGGAGACGCTGAAAAGACACCTCTCTCAGATCGGCTCGCCAACCGTGCTGTGTCACAACGACCTCCTGACTAAAAATATCATCTACGACAACAAAGAGGGTGGGTGAGGGTGTATGATGTGTTCTAGTGCCTGGAATTTAAATTGCAACACTGACATTGAAAGCGATCCAAGCGAGTTCATTTGGTACAGGAGTTTAAAAAAGCAGCGTGAAGTATAACTGGATTCATTAGAATTCAACTGATTAGGTATAGCATTTGTTCTGCCAATCTGGTGCAATAGACCATCAGTGTCGGTAAGAATACAAGATTGCCATATTTTAGACTCAATAACTCTGATGTCCCTTTGATTTCACTTATTTCCATAAAGTGGTCTGATTGTAGGACATGTTCCACTTTAAAACTTTGACAAAATGTGGTTCACAAAACAGTCTTGATCACAGCTTTCCTTTATGTTGCTATGCATACGAACCCTATACCCTATTCCCTTAATCCTCTTTTCATTTTTCATGCGGCATTGTTATGATGCATGTAAGGCACACGATTATGATAAGGAAATGATTCATGCTTCTCTGAATCTTGTCAGGGACTTTGTAGTTGCAACAGTAAAACACAAACTAAAAGCCTATGATACTGGAACATAATCTAATAATTTCATTGTATCTAATTGAGGAAATTTAGCATTGACTTTTGGATGTTGACTAAGGTACGGCAGGTAGCCTGGAGGTTAGGCTCAAAAGGTTGGTGGTTCAAATCTCACAGCCGACAAGTTGAAAAAACTGTCGCTATGCCCTTGAGCAAGGCACTTAAACCCAATTGCTCCAGGGGCGCTGGACAATGGTGACCCTGGCCATGACCCCACTCCATCCGGGTGTCTCAGGGGGAGTTTGGATTCGCAAGAAGCACATTAACCATTACAAACTTGGAATGATGAACACGTATACAAGTGTGTAACATGACAAATATTAACACCCCCAAAATTACTATTTGTTGAAGCTTTCAGAAGCATACTATCAATTATAGCAACATGAATAGAGTACAGACTTGGGTTTCAAATACTTGAAGTCTGCCTGGTGGGTGGAGTTGACAGATTTGGGACTTTGATTTATTAAGCCAGGCAAGCGCCAACAGGCCCAGGTAAGGTATTTGAATGGATTTTTGTTACAAGTATTTGAAACCCAGATCTGGATTCAAATACGTCTATTACTGAAGTGCCAAAGGACAGTTTACTAATGTGCATGTGTGTCATCGTAATAAGCTGCATTAACCGTACATTAATCTCCTCCTTTAGGCATGGTGAGATTCATTGACTATGAGTATGCTGATTTTAACTACCAGGCCTTCGACATAGGCAACCATTTCAATGAGTTTGCAGGTACGTTACTTCAGTTTATAATTCATAGGCCCCTGATCCGTGACTGGTTGTTTTATTTCTGTGTATCTCGGAGGAACTTGAGACTTATTTTCATTACCTGGACCGGGTTAACTGCATAGTTTAATGCCAAAAGTATATTAGCAATGTCCCTATGCAAAACTAAACAAACCCAACAAATATAGCCAGTACAAAAATGTAATGTTAGATAGCTAGCTAGAAGGCCTCAGTAGACTATTTAATCTCGCTAGCCAACAAGTTAGCCCCATCAGTCTCAGGCATTGGTCTAAAGCGCTTGCTAAAGGGCTTCTTAACTAGCTAGCTAACGTTAGCTGGTTCTATTTGAAGCCTTAGCTGAGAGCGGTATAGTGTAAACTGCAAAATCACATAAGTAAGTAAACTTTTTGACAGGTGTAATGGCTATTGTTGTTTGTCACTAGGCTTTCTCTCACAGACGGGGAATCAGAGAGAACTTTACATGTTTTTATTTAAATGTATTTCAATATTTAATTTTGCCTTCAACATTGAACTTGTACTAACCAAGCTCATTAAATGGACATTACACTTTCAAAGTTTGTTTTCAGACCTCTAAAGAAGTATTTTTTCAGATCTCTAAGTCTAATGTCAAGATACGACCCCTGTCCATCTACAGTATATGCCTCCACCCTAAATGTATAGAAAAGATAAACTGACATGTTACATTTATGAGTAAAATGTCCCTTTAAGGATGTGTAATCAAACCCTATGGTTTGACAAGTTCTCATTAATCTGTGTGTTTGATCCATCCCCCAAGGTACGAGTGACACTGACTACAGCCTGTATCCCAGACCTGAACTGCAGAGGGACTGGTTGACTGCTTACCTTGAGAGCTACAAGCACAGTGTGGGGCTGGAGGCCACAGTTACAGAACTAGAGGTTCAGAAGCTCTACGTTCAAGTCTGCAAGTTCTCACTGGTGAGAGTCAAAGGCACAGCACCCATTATCCGGCATTGATATCTACTTTCTAACTCGCATATTTTTTTTGTTGTGTTCATTGGCTGACATCCATTTAATGAGTATTTGTTGATGCAGAGACAAGTAGTAGTTTGTGCAGGGGAGCCTGAATTTCACTATAGTTCAAAATTCAAACTAACATCCAACTATGTCCGTTTACGGGTCCAGATTCCCAAAAACCAAAGTATGATCATCCTACCGCTCTGTGCGCTTTGACAGACTCTATCGGAGTTGATTTGAAACCACTGCAAGAAAAAAATGACAGACAGCAGCCGAGATGTATTTTTTTTTACAACCACAATTTCCAGTCGTTGGAGGCTCGAGTGGAGCTGGACTAGACTAATGCTGCTTTCATAACTCGACACAATATGCAAGATTGTCTTGGTAATCTTTGGGGTAGTGTCGATGTCTCTCAAAATAGCCCAGAAATGATGAGAAGGCATTTTCTTTTCCTCTAAACATGGAGGGAGGAAGAAAAAATTATGGCCTGGAAATGAATAAGAGCAGCGATAACATCTTGTTGATTGAAATCAGATTTCTGTGACAAACCAATAACTCTGGATTGATGAAGTGGGAGAAGTCACTCACTCACTGACAACAAATGGCTGTGTCAAGTTTCCAGTCCAAGTCATTTACAAGTCTGGCGTGGAGATGGTGGTTATGCTTGTTGATCAAAACAATCACGAGAAAAAAACGTTTGGCGTTTGGTTTTCATTTAAAGGCCCAGTGCAGTCAAAAACTAGATTTTTTTTTCAGGGAGTTTCTATATATTCCCACACTATGAGGTTGGAATAATACTGTGACATTTTGAAAGTTATGATAATACCCTTATAGTTTAAGAACTGTTTGAAAAGGCCGCCTGTTATTTCAGCCTGTTGTGATGGGATTGAGTTTTGGCATTCCTGACAACATCACCAGGCGTTATAAGTTAATAATACCAATAACATAGAGAGTTTCAAACCTGTCTGTTTTCAGCTAGTTTTCAGGTTACATATCCATCCCTTTAGACTCTTCCAATTAGACGCCTCTTTCAGACCACACCCAGACAGTCCGAAAAACATTTTTGTTTGAGATATTGCTCTTTGCTAAGAAGCAATTCATTTTTGTACCATTTTGATTTTAAACAACAGTAAGGTACTTAATTGTTACCCAGAAATTATTTGATTTTGAGACCAAAAATTTGACCTTTTAAATCTGATTTCGAGATATGACAAGAAAAATCCCAATATCCCTCCTATACTAAGGTCTTTAGTTATTTGACAGGCTGTTTGTAGTTTGCCAGTGTTTTTAGAGTGCAATGGCAGTTTATCGGAAACCCTACAGGTCCACTGAAAGGAAGCTTATTTTGTCCATGGCATTTCCATGTAAAGGATCCATGAGCACCAACATGTGAAGTTCGTGGGAGCATATCAAATTGGGTGTCAAATAAAGAGTTTATATTTTTGGAAAATTAAGGCATAGATACATTTTTCAACAGTTTTCCATCTTAAAATTCAGCCATAATGGAGGGACATCACAAAATGTATTTGCCCAAAACACAAAAACTGTCCAGTTGTGCGGATGATTCTAAAATGTTTATTTTAGGGTGCAGAAAACGTTCAACTGATGTTACAAGAACATTCCCATAACACATTTATTCCCAGAAGACATTCCTATAATGTTGTAAGAATGTTGACGGAACACCTGGTACAAGGTTCCCAGGACATTTAATTAAGTTATGGAAATTGTCTAGAATGTTGCAATAATATTTTTGTGATATTCACATAGGTTGCACAGAACATTGTTCCACAATTTCCAAATAAGTACAATGCACTCAGAAAGTATTCAGACCCCTTGACTTTTTCCAAATTTTGTTAAGTTACAGCCTTACTCTGAAATTGATTAAATAGTATTTTTTCCCCTCATCAATCTACACACAATAATCCATAATGACAAAGCAAAAACAGGTGTTAAGAAACGAATGCACATTTATTAATAATTAAAAAATTTAATATAACATTTACGTAAGTATTCAGACCCTTTACGCAGTACTTTGATGAAGCACCTTTGGCACCTTTGGCAGCGATTAAAGCCTTGAGTCTTCTTGGGTATGATGCTACAAGCTTAGCACATTTGTATTTGGAGAGTTTATCCCATTCTTCTCTGCAGATCCTATCAAGCTCTGTCAGGTTGGATGGGGAGCTTCGCTACACAGCTATTTTCAGGTCTCTCCAGAGATGTTTGAATGGGTTCAAGTCTAGCCTCTGGCTGGGCCACTCAAGGACATTCAGAGACTTGCACCAAAGCAACTCCTGTATTGTCTTGGCTGTGTGCTCAGGGTTGTTGTCCTGTTGGAAGGTGAACCTTCTCCCCAGTCTGAGGTCCTGGGTGCTCTGGAGCAGGTTTTCATTAAGGATCTCTCTGTACTTGGCTCCGTTCATCTTTCCCTCAATCCTGACTCGTCTCCCAGTCCCTGCTGCTGAAAAACATCCCCACAGCATGATGCTGCTGCCACCATGCTTCACCGTAGGGATAGTGCCTGGTTTCCTCCAGATGTGACGCTTGGCAGTCAGGCCAAATAGTTCAATCTTGGTTTCATCAGACCAGAGAATATTGTTTCTCATGGTCTGAGAGTCCTTTAGGTGCCTTTTGGCAAACTCCAAGCAGGCTGTCATGTGCCTTTAACTGAAAAGTGGCTTCTGTCTGGCCACAATAAAGGCCTGATTGATGGAGTGCTGCAGAGATGGTTGTCCTTCTAGAAGGTTCCCATCTCCACAGAGGAACTCTGGAGCTCTGTCAGAGTAACCACTGGGTTCTTGGTCATCTCCCTGGCCAAGAACTGCCCATCTCCCCCGATTGGTCAGTTTGGCCAGGCGGCCAGCTCTAGGAAGAGTCTTGGTGGTTCCAAACTTCTTCCATTTACCCACTGTGTTCTTGGGAACCTTCAATGCCACCGAAATGTTTTGGTACCCTTCCCCAGATACTGTGCCTTGACACAATCCTATCTCGGAGCTCTACGGACAATTCCTTTGACCTCATGGCTTGGTTTTTGTTCTGACATGCGCTGTCAACTGTGTAACCTTATTTAGACAGGTGTGTGCCTTTCCAAATCATGACCAATCAATTGAATATACCACAGGAGGACTCCAATCAAGTTGTAGAAACATGTCAAGGATGATCAATGGAAATAGGATGCATGATTTTTATTTTATTTGATTAATTTTAGAATAAGGCCGTAACGTAACAACATTTGGAAAAAAGTCAAAGGGTCTGAAAACTTTCTGAATGCAAAATGTATGATTTTAGGATGTTCATAGCATATTTTCCTTCGGTTAAACATAATATTCCATTGATGTTCATGCAATATACATTGTCTTGGAGGTCAAGAACATTTAACGGTTTATTTATATTCTCAGCATGCAAATTTGTAGCTCCTTAAAGCAGATTGGAATCCATACCCATTGTGTGTCTTTAATTGAATGGAAATGTGCATTTGATATATCTTATTTTCATTCATAGAACATTGAACAGCATTTCATCTTAGACGGAACAATATTTTTAATACTGAGTACTGTAATGTTGACCATCTGCACATGTGGGGTTTGAAACTCAAACGTTTGGTTTCTAAGACAGGTCTTCTATCCTCTGTGCCACCAGTGAGACTCTCTTCCTTCTTTTTATTCAGTAAACAGCCATAGCGGTATGGTCAATCGGGAATTCCATGCTTCCTTTTTAGACTTTTAACCCAAGTCCTGGTAACTGGGTTATTCCCCATCATTTCACCTATCCTCTTTAAATGCTGCATACTTCTTGGCCCTTATTTACAAGGTATCCAAGACTATGAGTGCTGAGTGCTGAAAATGTTAAACAGATATTTTTACACAATTTCCCTTTTTTTAAACATGGATAAAATATTATGGGATTGAACCTGCAGTCTTCAGCTCTGAAGTCAGATCATTAACCCTCTACGCCACCAAGGGATGTCGCAGAAGAGGTGTGTACAGCAGTAGTTATAATAAGATGCGCCTTGACTAGAATACAGTACATACAGATGAATAGAGTACATAAATACATAGGGCAGTCTCTAACGTGCAGGGTAGAGAACCGGGTGATAGCCGGCTAGTACCAGTGACTAAGGTTCAGGGCAAGGTACTGGGCGGATATTTTGCAGTTTTCAAGCAATTCTATACATTTTTCCATGTCTAAAGTGCATTCATGTGATATTTGAGTGACTCAAATGTTACAACAAAATCTATGCGCTAAAAAACATTAGCTGACATTTCAAAATAGCTCTTCAAGGCAAGGTTTCCCTAACTCCGTCCTGCCCAAGTTCACATTTGGGGTTTTGCCCTATGTCATGTTGGTATAAAGGGATCAGGAGACAGGCGCAGGAATGCGTAATAGGGTTTTTTATTTACCCAAATTACAGCGTGCCACGAAACCCAAACAAAAGAGCAAGGAGTACCTCAAATAAGTATACAAGCGCACAATAATACCACATGGGACGAGACCCATAATCATCTGCGCAATACAAGCACCACCAGAGTCAAAACAAGGCACAGGTAGTCACAGGCACAACAGACATTGGAACAATAATCGACAGCCCAATGCTGAACCAAAGGGCACACTTATACAATTACAATCAGTGGGAATGGTGACCAGGTGTGGGTAATGACACAGTTCCGGAGGGATTCGTGTCACCCTAGCACTACACATTGATTGATTCAACTAATCAAAGCTTGATGATTAGTTGGTTATTTTAATCAGCTGTGTAGTGCTAGAGAAAAAACCAAAACGTGCACCCGGTGGGGCCCTAGGACCGATTTTTGGAAACCTTACTCTAAGGTATGAAATGACTGACATGACAAGAGGATTCTGCTAGTGCATTCTATTATTAAAACTTTAAAGAGTAAGTTGTAAGCCTGACTGAGTCTCCCCCCCAAAAAATAAATGTGGGAATAAGTTCGGGAATGACTGGCTTAGAATAACGACACAACTGCGAATGCGATCGAATGAATGTGAACTGAACAGAACAGCGGTACCAAGTAGGCCTAGTAAAACAAAATATCAGATTGATGAAGGCTTGACACAATCAATATTTAGGCTAGTTCCATTAACAGTCAACAAACAGTCAACAAAAGGCGAATGGAGATCCAAATGACCACTACTAAAGTGAGATGCAGCCATGCACTACTGGCTCGCCAAACAAATAGGCATATAAGTCCACTTCAAACATGGGAAACCATGCAGCAACACGTTGGAATATGAGGGCTTTGTGATGGCCACCCCATGACAGAAGCAGTGGCTTCCTATCCAAAACTTTGTGGGCAGAACTGAAAAAGCGTGTGCGAGCAAAGAGGCCTACAAACCTGACTCAGTTACACCAGCTCTGTCAGGAGGAATGGGCCAAAATTCACCCAACTTATTGTGGGAAGCTTGTGGAAGGCTACGTGAAACGTTTGACCCAATTTAAACCATTTAAAGGCAATACTACCAAATACTAATTGAGTGTATGTAAACTTCTGACCAACTGGGAATTTTTACCGCGATTCTCTTACCAAATGTTGCATCTGCACAGTTCTTCCAGTAATTGTGTTTTTGTGAATTTTTCGATGGAAATTGCTCAAAGTAGTCCCTGTGCATAGAGTTGTATGGTTTGTTACCGTTATCCATTTCTGTGGAATTGCCCTCCATCAATCACAAAAAGAGAAAGAACTGATATTGATGCCCCCTGAACTGCTGGGTTATGTTTTGATATTTCCTAGAGCCCTTTAATAGACAGATCGTCTCTGTGGCATCACTAAGGAGTGCTGGTCCTCCAATGTTCTTGGGATGGGAGCTTCTCTACTGCTCCTCTCCCCATCTTAAGCCCAGACAGAGCGAGCCAAGGCACATAAAGAAATTGCAAAAGAGAATGTCTTTTTTTAACGCAAACTGAACAATTTTAATATCGACTGCCATATCTAAAAGGTGTTCTAGAAATCTGTCCTGCAGAATGTGCAGTCCTTTGGTCATATATGCATGCTTGGAAACCAAGTCAAGCTTGATCAAGACGGTGGAAAGGATAATTGGTATAGATCAAGAATCAGCCACCAACCTGTACACAAAAGTCATTCTCCTAAAACTTGAAAGTATTTCACAGGACAGTACTCATCCCCTTTACTCAAAACTCAGTCACAGCAGCCGGACAAGGGGAAAGAGACTTTTTCAAAAGAAAATCAAAACAGATAGATATGGGGACTCTTTTTTTCCCAACAGCCTGTATAATAGATAGTCTGTTGGTCCCTCGAGTATACAGCATATTGCACTTTCAATGTGTAGCTATAGCACTTTGAATGAATTCCATTGTGTAATTTCTATGTTTTCATGTTTTATCTAGTCTTTTTAAGCACATGACGAAATGAATTCCCCCCTGGTGGCATAATAAAGTTGATCTGAATCTTCTTTGTCCCCATCAGGGAACCCCTTCCCGGGTACCGAAGGGCCAAAGACTGTGACTCTGTGATGGCTCCTCTATTTCATATTAGTAGCATGCTTCGTCTCTGGACTTTTCTGAATGGCTCCCTGTCATTGGCCATCTCTGCTTAGAGTTAGGCTAATGGCATCTTAATGTTATTAATCATAGCCACAAAAAAAAACTGCACTCAATCTCCATCTAGAGCCGAGGAGAGACGTTACATAGGAACATGTGGCAGGAGAAAAAAACGAGAGGGGAAACCACATACTGCTCCAGTATTTCATTCCACCCTTTATTTGATTATCAAATAAAAATGTGATTATATCATTCGGCCACAGCACAGAGGTCTGCCTGGAACTCGTTAGGAAATGATTAGTGGTCCCACCATAGAGAATTACAATAAGGGTGGATGACAACAGAAATGTATGGAGGCGTGGGAACCTATAGACTTTTCCTCGTATTTTTCAGAAGCAAAACACAGGGAAAGCAAAACCACAATTCACATGTGGTTTATGGGTATACAAAAGCCTGTCATGAAAACGTTTCCTAAATAACATCTCAAAACAATACACCTCTTGCAAGTTAGAGTCCGGGCTTCTATTTCAGCTCTTGCCTCAAATTCCGTCCAGCCCCAGTGGGCAGTATTTTCTGTCGCGGCCGTTGCAGCATTTGTCGTCGATGTCTCATCGAAAACAATGACATCTGTTTCTAACCTGCCATCATGATTCACCCGGGACGCGGCATAAGAAAGCTCATTACATTTCTGTCCGGTGGGCACACAATCTTTCACCATAAGAGGCACATCCTCAAAACCACAGCAATGTTCAACAAAGGCCGCTGGGGACATACAGGACAGGACAATAACCAGAGAGGATTTTTAAAATTGTTTTCTGGCGTCAAAAGCATTTCAGATTCAACAGCAGTCTACAATGTCTCGATATGACCACTAAGATGGACAAGACTCTGAAATCTATTCAATAGTAATACAACATTTGTTTTATGTTAGTCACCAGGTAAAGCATTAGATTTATACAGAAGACGAGGTCAAGTGCAACCCTGGCCTGATCAAGTAGGCAACCTGTATCCTAACTTTTGTTTTCCCTCGCTTTCTCCTTATCCCTCTGTTTTTCTCCATCTATTCGCAGGCCTCCAACTTTTTATGGGGTCTCTGGGCAATCCTGCAGGCCAGATATTCCTCAATTGATTTTGACTTTGAAAGGTGAGTGACCTGTATCTCTACAGTCTTGAATGTGACCAATTTTCCCTTTGGGCAAAACTGGTTGAATCAACATTGTTTCCACATCATTTCAACCCCCCCAAATGTATATGACGACATTGAATCAATGTGGAAAACTGATTGGATTTGTTAAAAGTCATCAGCGTAAAGGGATTTCAGTTTTTTTTTCACTCAACTTTTTACCTAAATCCAATGGTGAATTATTTTGTTGATTTCGTGTTTCACATTATTTGACAACTCAACCAAATGTAAATCGAAACTAGATGTTGAACTGATGTCTTTCCCCAGTGAGTAGCTTCTAAATGCTAATACAAAGTCAAATCTACAAGGGTTTACATAGCTTTACTATGAATAGCCGTTCCTCTCTTCAGATCCCTGCCACCCAACACTCACACAACCGTTATGAGAAATAAGAAAAATAATGCATTAACTTTAATTGAATCACCTGAATCACCATATTTTCAGGGGGACAAAAATGTATTATAAACAGCATAGTCCTCTGAGCAGAAAATATTCCTCTCCTCCAATGCCTCATTGTATCCCACAGAAGCAGCAGTCGCCACTGTGCTGACGCTAATCACTATTGACACACGGCACCCACCCCTATGTGTGGCTTCGCTGTCGGCTCTGTGGATCAGTGACAGGGGCCCCGCCACTTTATATCGGAACTTTGGAGGAAATGCGATCCAGCAGGAGCAGATGGAACAGAGCCAGTATTGTTCCAGCCTCATTGGTCCTCCCTGTCTGTCTCTCACCCCTGGTTCGGCCATATGTGGCTGTTAGCCTGTCTGGCCCCACTAAGCTCCAGGCACAAGTTGCCCCAATGTGCGTCGCAAGAGTCAGATTACATCCCTATATCCAAAATCCAAGGTTAACCATAACAAGGTGGAAAACAACAGTGAGTTTGCACCAGTCACTTAAGGGGTTAAAGTCCCCCTCTAGAGACTCCAAAAGGGAGCCTATGTCCTAGATTTGGAGAAGGAGGGTCCTCACGATGGAGATTTGTTGGGGTGTTTCTCTCTATGCCCATTTACTTGTTGCGTTATCCCTCTGAGACGAGTCTCTGCTGACTACTCAACGAGTGACAGGCAACTGCTAGGCCTCACACTTAACCAAAGCCACATGTGCATGCGATATTAGGGAGACGCAATGGGAATGCATGATCTCCACCCTCCCTGCCTCCCACTCTACCGTTGATATTGACTTTATTTATTTTTTGTTTCACTTGTATCTGCTAGGCAGCGGTTGAGTTTGTGGATGTATTGGCAAGGCAGTGGTTATTCCATGCTTCCAAAGCCAATTTGACGAAGACATTATTATGAGGAAATGAGTAAAGAGGCCCACTGTTTGGAATGGTTTGAGTGAAGAAAATGGGGACCTGTACAAAAGCACATTGTGGAATGGTTTACCTGCTTTTCAGTGTGTGAATTTGCCCCTCTTTTCTAAATAGTAAACAGAAAAATGTTTTTATTTGAGATTTTATTGTAAGATGACATGGATTCTTTTTTTTCTACTTTCATTTTCGTTTAATACTGTTGGAGAAGTTAAATGTAGGTTTTCTTTACTGCGCTTCATGTGGTCAATGAGGTCACGTGTCGAACAGTATGCCTTCATCATATAACCATAGACTTATATAATCTTTAAGCAAAAGGGGGAAAAATGCTAATTACAACAGCTTGCTCAATGGAGAAAAAAAACGAATGAAATATTTGTAAACAATAACCGTTTTCTGATTAACCAAGTTACTATTAGAAGTCAGATGACGACTCTAAAACAAGTTCCACATTTTTTCAGATAAAAAACTTTTTCTCAAATTGAACAATGGAAACAATTTTACCATCCTTTCCATTATGTCGTTGCCAATTTCAGGCCCAAACTAACCATTTTAACCGAGTGAAAGATTTATACAAACAAATACAACAAAACAACATCAAATCGCACACAATGCCAAGGGGGTAAAGTGGCAGAACTGGAACAGAGATTCATGTAACACAACTGTTGTTTGTGTCTAAAGGAGTCTTCTCATCACTAAGACGCTGTCCAGTAATGTTCACACTATGCACTGATTAGGCATTGAGGAGTTAACGATAAAGTCCTTTATGTCTCCATTTTCCGTTCTTTTGAAACTTCACTCTGTTTGAAAGGCGAGCACAATAGCCAACGGCAAGAGCACACACACAGACATTAGATGTGTTGAAGTGTTGTACTACGCGGTTCAAACAAACACCAAACCACTTTACTCTTGGTAAACTTTTGAAACATGTCTAGGCTTTAAAAGAAACTGTGCTTTGTTCAGATGTTGAAAGTCAAAACAAACTTAATGTAATGAAAGGCAAGTACACAAAGCAATGCCATTTTGGGACAACTTCTGTGAAGATACAACATGCTATTGTATTTACTAAAAATCCCCATTAGCTACTGCCAAGGCAGCAGCAACTCTTCCTGGGGTTCAACAAAATTAAGGCAGTTTTTCGGGAAAAAAAGACATTTTCGGGGAAAAAAATTGTAAAACAGTTTGTCCAAAGTAAGAGGGAGAAATTGCCCTTGAAATAAAGAAAATGTGTAATATATTGATTAGAAAACCTTAGTTTTCCTAATCAGTATTGTTTGATTATTTGATTGTCAAGTCCCATTATCATCAGCTTATCTACAGGATATGAAATGTAGGATGACATTTGGTATAAATCCCAATCTTTGTAAACATGTTATTTTTATTTCATCATTGTCATTTGTCAAAATCAATTAAGCACTCTCTCATGCCCCCCCCCCCCCCCTCGAAAGGAAAGGCAGCGTAGAATGAGGCGGATTTAAAGTGCTTTCACTGAATTGCTTCCTTTCCATGACTGAAACAAGCCACTTTCATCTGCCGTCACTGAAAGAACTGTGATAACGGTTATCAAATGAATCATGTTTTTTCCTCCCCTGAAAGCAAGCATTATGGCAACACACCACATTTGTGTTGATGAATAAGTCTCTACGCTGGAGTCTGAAGCAGAGTTCACGAGTGTAGAAAAGCGCTGAAAAGGCAATCCGGGCCAGCCAAACAAGACTGGGACTGATCCCGAATCATCTCCTATACAGTTCCAAATGCGTTTGACAGAATGGATATACTGTAGTTCGCAGAGCAATGCAACACAAAAATGTATTTATCATCTTTTTACCCATTAGCATGTGAATCCATGATTTAAATATTAATTAGCAGAGCAGGTGAAAACATGTTCTTTGAATAAACACCAGATGTTTCATTTCTTGGTGTTTTACGGCGTATAAATTATACGATTATTTAACTGTACTTCACTATGTTAAACTGTTGACGGTAAACAAAGAAATGTGTCTTTCCGCCAATGTCTTTCCACCAATGTCTTTCCACCAATGTCTTTCCACCAATGTCTTTCCACCATAGTCTTTCCACCTGTGTCTTTCCGCCAATGTCTTTCCACCAATGTCTTTCCACCAATGTCTTTCCACCAATGTCTTTCCACCAATGTCTTTCCACCTGTGTCTTTCCACCAATGTCTTTCCACCTGTGTCTTTCCACCAATGTCTTACCACCAATGTCTTTCCACCTGTGTCTTTCCACCAATGTCTTTCCACCTGTGTCTTTCCACCAATGTCTTTCCGCCAATGTCTTTCCGCCAATGTCTTTCCGCCAATGTCTTTCCGCCAATGTCTTTCCGCCAATGTCTTTCCACCAATGTCTTTCCACCAATGTCTTTCCACCAATGTCTTTCCACCAGTGTCTTTCCACCAATGTCTTTCCACCAATGTCTTTCCACCAATGTCTTTCCACCTGTGTCTTTCCACCAATGTCTTTCCACCAATGTCTTTCCACCAATATCTTTCCACCAATGTCTTTCCACCAATGTCTTTCCACCTGTGTCTTTCCACCAATGTCTTTCCACCAATGTCTTTCCACCAATGTCTTTCCACCTGTGTCTTTCCACCAATGTCTTTCCACCAATGTCTTTCCACCTGTGTCTTTCCACCAATGTCTTTCCACCAATGTCTTTCCACCAGTGTCTTTCCACCTGTGTCTTTCCACCAATGTCTTTCCACCTGTGTCTTTCCACCTGTGTCTTTCCACCAGTGTCTTTCCACCTGTGTCTTTCCACCAATGTCTTTCCACCAATGTCTTTCCACCAATGTCATTCCACCAATGTCTTTCCACCAATGTCTTTCCACCAATGTCATTCCACCAATGTCTTTTCACCAATGTCTTTCCACCAATGTCTTTCCACCAATGTCTTTCCACCAATGTCTTTCCACCTGTGTTCATGCAGGTGTGTCATGACGGGAGTTCGATTTAAAGCCAGGATTTAATCCAAGGTGCTTTATAACGCAGAGCACTACAACATACGTTTTACGGTCATTTTACACATGAGCCGACATGCACTTACCGTGAATAAGATATCCGTGAAGTGCCTTTAAGCGGCGAATTGACGGCTGTCTTGTGCGATGTGTTATAAATGCACCTCGGATTGAATCCCAGCCTTATTATCGTACGCAGGGAACACCTCATGGTCGTTCATCTCTTATCCTCTACCTGCAGGTACGCCATAACCCGATTCGACTACTACTTTGAGAAGAAGGAAGAATACTTTGGATTGACTCTCAGTTAGAGAACCGAGCCCGAAGAAATGTAATCTGTTCAGGTCTGCTGCATCTTTATTTGAATTTAAGAGAGTATTTTTATCAACACATAATGCTGAAAGACTGCAAAAGAATGCGAGCAATATAACCACGTGTGTTTCCAGAAAATGTACACTTGATTGTTACAGTTTCCTAAAAAAGAATGGTGTAATTTCAACTGATTCTCCAAATATTTGTTTCGTCACAGTGAGGTTGGAGATAACCTCATTTGGCAAATTGACATGGCTTCCAGGCCAGAAAGATGTTCATTTACATTTAGCCAAGTTACTCAAAGCTACAAGAACTAATACTAAAATCATGAGGGTTATTTCCAGGCTCATTCAACATTAAGCTCAGTTGAGATGTTTTTTAAAATGTCCCCTGGCATGGATTTTCAGTGTTGTATTATTTCAAGCTGGTATTACCATCATGCTCTGTATCAATTGTTTTGTTATAAGACTGCTCTCTTCTGTTGCCCAAAAGATGAATATTAGATAAATAAATTGTTCATACAATGTACATCGAACAGTACATTGTACAGTATATACTGCAGCATGCATAGGCAAGTGTTTTTGCTGAACTCCACTTCAGTACAAATCATAACAATTGCATAAAAAGCATTTTAGAAATAAAGTGTTGCCTATCCATTTATCTATCGCTCTTGATAGCTGGAGGGAGTGTCATCTATGGATTCATCTCTGTTAAAGATCTACTATGGACATCTAGTTGCTAACGGTGTACATCAGATTTCTTGATAGCTGGAGGGAGTGTCATCTATGGATTCATCTCTGTTAAAGATCTACTATGGACATCTAGTTGCTAACGGTGTACATCAGATTTCTTGATAGCTGGAGGGAGTGTCATCTATGGATTCATCTCTGTTAAAGATCTACTATGGACATCTAGTTGCTAATGGTGTACATCAGATTTCTTGATAGCTGGAGGGAGTGTCATCTATGGATTCATCTCTGTTAAAGATCTACTATGGACATCTAGTTGCTAACGGTGTACATCAGATTTCTTGATAGCTGGAGGGAGTGTCATCTATGGAATCATCTCTGTTAAAGATCTACTATGGACATCTAGTTGCTAACGGTGTACATCAGATTTCTTGATAGCTGGAGGGAGTGTCATCTATGGATTCATCTCTGTTAAAGATCTACTATGGACATCTAGTTGCTAACGGTGTACATCAGATTTCTTGATAGCTGGAGGGAGTGTCATCTATGGATTCATCTCTGTTAAAGATCTACTATGGACATCTAGTTGCTAACGGTGTACATCAGATTTCTTGATAGCTGGAGGGAGTGTCATCTATGGATTCATCTCTGTTAAAGATCTACTATGGACATCTAGTTGCTAACGGTGTACATCAGATTTTGGCTACCATGGCTGCGTTCGCACGGGCAGCCCGAATCTGACCTTCTTTTTGGTCTTTTGACCAGTCAGATCAGCTCTGAAAAGAAATCTGATGTGATTTGTTCAAAAGGACAATGAGTGAAAAAAGTATCTGAATTTGGCTGCCTGTGTAAATACAGCCATATATGCTTATTATATGCAATATGGGCAAAAACATTTATGCTTTTGCTCATGGGTGTGGAGAGGTAATTTCTGGGCAATATCTCTGTCCATTTGGAGGACCCCTTTTGCCTCAAGAGCACCGCCAGAGGCAAAAAATAATAATAATTCAAGTTTAAGAGTCGTGTCACAGAAAAGTGCATTTCTTCTCTGTTGCTGTAAGTGAGAAAGTGCCTTAATCAATTTTCAATAACAATATCAAATGAAACACACACATTTACTAACTGTAGTCAACAACAGTACTACCCCCAGAGCCCTATACCTAAACATCAGATTGAAGCCAAGAAGAGATCCCAAAGATCCCAAAAAGAAGTGAGATGTCTTACAACAAAAAAACAACAAGAGGGGCACTGAGCCAAATCGTTTTGGACCGAGAAAGGCCTCTTTAACTGATGATCCCATTCTCCAAGTCGGACAATGCTAATGTGAGGCGTGCTAAGGACTGGTTAACGAAATCAAGAGGTGACCGCAGCGCTGACGGTCACCTCAACAGAGCAGTTGTCTAATTCAAACCAGGCCATCTCGTCCCCTTCAAGACATGGTAGGACCAAGCGCTTATACTGGAAGGGGAGGCCTCGGAAAAAACACATAACTGTTTAGTGCAGTGCAGTGGAGGCTCCTCAGAAGAGGAAGGGGAGTACCATCCTCTTCAGTGAATTTCATAAAAATAAAAAGCTAAACATCTTTCCTTTTTAGATAAAACTGTTCTAAATATATTCACGTCACCAAATAATTGATTAAAACACGTTGTTTTGCAATGAAGGTCTACAGTAGTCTCAACAGCACTCTGTAGGGTAGCACCATGGTGGAGCTGGAGGACAGCTAGGTTTCAACCTCCTTTGAGTACATTGATTTCAATTCAAAATCTAGGAGGCTCGTGGTTCTTACCCCCTTCCATAGACTTACACAGTAATTATGACAACTTCCGGAGGACGTCCTCCAACCTATCAGAGCTCTTGGAGCATGAACTGACATGTTGTCCACCAAGTCAAAGGATCAGAGATTGAATCTAGTACTGAAAGCATAAGCTACATTTAGCTAGCACTGCAGTGCATAACATGTGGTTAGTAGTTGACTCAAAGAGAGAGAAAGACAATACTTCAACAGTTTTGAACAAATTAATTTCTTCCAAAATTAAGGAGAAGCAAGAGAGAGAGAGCTAGCTATATTCTTGACTTTCACTTTCACTTACTTAGCTAGCGTCGAATGCAGTTAGCTAGTTTAGCCTACTCAAACACCCAGCTCAAAGAGAGGGATGTTATGTTAGCTAGCTGACTATAGCTATCCAACTCTTCCAAGGTAAGCCTTTGGTGTAACTGCTTCCTGACTATACACTGTACTGCATGATTGTAGCAGGTTTACTAACACGTTAGTTCTAATAACTATGTTGATTATGAAGTGACATTGATGTGGGCTGTGTTTAGAGATTAATGGTCATGATATGAAGGTTTGGCTTGGAAAGTCTTTTTCGCCTGGTCATAGACAGCTGATGTGTCATGCACTGAAGTCCACATGCAAAGGGAAAAGGTGAGAGGAGAAGAGCACGTAGATAGATTTGAGAAGGAATGATATATACAACAAGCTGTTTGTATGTGGCTGCTATGAAAGTGAACTGTGTTTGCGTGTGCTCAGGGGTGTATTCATTACGCTGATTCTGTTGAAAAACATTACATTACCTGAAACATACCTGAATTTATCCAATAGAAACTCTCATTAACAACTGTTGGGCAAATGATTACACCCTAGATCAACTAGATGCAGGCAAGAGTGTGTAAGGTGGTACAGAATGTGTTGCTGTCACTTTGATTACTCAAAATTCTACCAACACCACGGACATCCAGTAGAGTAAGTTCAAGTGTGTGTGTGTGTGTGTGTGTGTGTGTGTGTGTGTGTGTGTGTGTGTGTGTGTGTGTGTGTGTGTGTGTGTGTGTGTGTGTGTGTGTGTGTGTGTGTGTGTGTGTGTGTGTGTGTGTGTGAGGGGGGGGGGGGTTCTACTAAGCTAACATATGGAATTGTTTTAAGATGGTCATGCAATGGATAATTTTGCTATTTGATTTTGAGATGTAGGTATAAAAATAAAAATTGATTATACATTGATTTTGGTCTGACTGCTATGAGCCCATAGAAATGCATTGAATAACAAAACATTGAATAACAAAACATTGAATAACAAAACATTGAAAACAGATAGTCAAAAAATATATCAACAGGAAGTTTGTTTTGAAGTGTCTGTCCTAAACTGGGAGGTATAAGAAAAAACATATTTAACCTATTTGTTTGGCCACTAAACTACTTCCATAGACACAGAGTATACCTATCAAGACTCAGGATATGACCCAGATGCAGACACAGGCGGATAGTTTGATTCTCAGAATATTTATTATAGCAAAGGGCAGGTCGAGGGCAGGTAGAGGTTCGTATTCCAAGGCAGAGTCAATCAGGGACAGAACGGCAGGCAGGCTCAGGGTCAGGACAGACAGAAAGGTCAAAACCGGGAGGACTAGAAAACAAAACTTGAGAACAGGAGAAAGATTCTGGTAAGACCTGACATGACAAGATGAACTGGCAACAGACAAACAGAAAATGCAGGTATAAATACACAGGGGATAATGGGGAAAAACAGGAGACACCTAGTGGGGGGTGGAGACAAGCACAAGGCAGGTGAAAGAGATCAGAGTGTGACAATAGCAAACATTAGGAACACCTTCCTAATATTGAGTTGCACCCCTTTTTGCCCTCAGAACAGCCTCAATTTGTCGGGACATGGACTCTACAAGGTGTCGAAAGCTTTCACACAGAGATGCTGGCCCATGTTGACACCCAATGCTTCCAACAGTTATGTCAAGTTGGCTGGATGTCCTTTGGGTGGTGGACCCTTCTTGATATACACTGGAAATTATTGAGCGTGAAAAAACCCAGCACCATTGCACTTGTTGACACAAACCGGTGCACCTGGCACCTGGCACCTGCTACCATACCCCGTTCAAAGGTACTTAAAGCTTTTGTCTTGCCCATTCACCCGCTGAATGACACAAATACACAAACCATGTCATGTTCTAGACCTCAGCTGAATCTGGTAATGAACGGTGTGGCTGTTGAAGAAGTTGAGGAGACTAAATTACATGGTGTTACCTTAGATTGTTTATTTTTACTATTTTCTACATTGACGAATAATAGTGAAGACGTCAAAATATACCACATCAGTCACCGGCTTCATCGGCAAGTTCATCAAGGATGTCATCCCCACAGTGACCGTCCGTACATATCCCAACCAGAAGTCATGGATTACAGGCAACATCCATACTGAGCTAAAGGCTAGAACTGCTGGTTTCGAGGAGGGACATTAATCAGGGCGCTTATAAGGAATACTGCTATGCCCTCAAACGAATCATCAAACAGGCAAAGTGTCAATACGGGACTAAGATTGAATCCTACTACACCGATTCGGACGCTCATCGGATGTGGCAGGGCTCGCAAACTATTACGGATTACAAAGGGAAATCTAGCCGCGAGCTGCCCAGTGACGCGAGTCTACCAGATGAGCTAAATACCTTCTATGCTCTCTTCAAGGCAAGCAACACAGAAGCATGCATGATAGCACTAGCTGTTCAAGGCAACTGTGTGATCACGCTCTCCATAGCCGATATGAGTAAGACCTTTAAACAGGCCAACATTCACAAGGCCGCGGGGCCAGACAGATTACCAGGACCTGTACTCAGAGCATGCGCGGAACAACTGGCAAGTGTCTTCCCTGACATTTTCAACCTCTCCCTGACCGAGGCTGTAATACCAACATGTTTCAAGTAATCCACCATAGTCCCTGTGCCCAAGAACACCAAGGTAGCCTGGCTAAATGATTATCGCCCCGTAGCACTCACGTCTGTAGCCACCTGGAAGAAACAAACACCTATGTGAGAATGCTGTTCACTCACTACAGCTCAGCATTCAACACCATAGTGCCCCCAAAGCTCATCACTAAGCTATAGACCCTGGGACTAAACACCATCTGCAACTGGATCCTGGACTTCCTGACTGGATGCCCTCAGGTGGTAAGGGTAAGCAACAACACATCTGCCATGCTGATCCTCGACTTCAAGGATCATTCAATCTCGACTTCAACACTATCATTAAGTGTTCCGAAGACACAACGGTAGCAGGCATGATCACCAACAACGATGAGACAGCCTATAGGGAGGAGGTCAAAGACCAGGCAGTGTGGTGCCAGTACAACAACCTATCCTTTAATGTGAGCAACACAAAGGAGCTGATTGTGGAGTTGAGGAAAACAATGCCTGAGCATGCCCCCATTCACATCGACGGGGCTGTAGTGGAGCGGGTCAAGAGCTTCAAGTTCCTTGGTGTCCACATCACCAAGAAACTATCATGGTACAAACACACCAAGACAGTTGTGAAAGAGGGCACGACAATGCCTATTCCCCCTCAGAAAACTGAAAAGATTTGGCATTGGTTTCCAGATGCTCAAAATGTTATACAGCTGCACCATCGAGAGCATGGTCGCCGGGAATGGTGAATGCTCGGCATCTGACCATAAGGTACCATAAGGTACTACAGAGGCTAGTGCGTACGGCCCAATATATCAGTGGGGCCAAGCGTCCTGTCATCCAGAACCTCTATACCAGGTGGTGTCAGAGGAAGGCCCTAAAAATTGTAAAAGACTCCAGCCACTCAAGACTGTTCTCTCTGTTACTGCATGGCAAGTGGTACCAGAGTGGGATGTCTAGGTCCAAAAGACTCCTTAACAGCTTCTACCCCAAGCCATAAGACTGCTGAACAATTAATCAAATGGCCAACCAGACTATTTGCATGAACCCACTTTTTTTTACACTGCTGCTACTCACTGTTTATTATCTTTGTACTCAGCTAGTGGCGGGAGGCTTTGGCGACTCAGACCACGTAACAGGTGGAGGAAAGACCTGGCTCGGGCTCTGACTCTTGCTTAGCTGGGAAAAACGGTTGAAAATGTATATCGGCTAAATGAGCAACACCGGTTGAGAATGCCTCACAGCCGTCAGAAAATGGTCCGGCTGCGGGGACTGTGCAGGGGGATAAACACTACTGGAGGTGAAATAAACGCACACATGTTTAGGTGAGGTGCTGGCTAGCGGAGTAGAACACTTGAACAGAAAAAGGAGAGCTGTACCCTCTAGGAGCTCAAATGCAGCCAAGTTGTCTTCATCAGGGTATAAGAACAAACACTGCGGGTCACTAGTTTATATAGTTTGAAAGGACATACACAGGTGTCTGTAATCATGGCTGTGGCTTTTCATTGGTTGATTAAGAGATGTAAATGGAACCTATAAAAAAGCATGAATGGATAACATAATATCATAGATCCAAAAGATACAGAATGGATAACATAATATCATAGATCCAAAAGATACAGAATGGATAACATAATATCATAGATCCAAAAGATACAGAATGGATAACATAATATCATAGATCCAAAAGATATAGAATGGATAACATAATATCATAGATCCAAAAGATACAGAATGGATAACATAATATCATAGATCCAAAAGATACAGAATGGATAACATAATATCATAGATCCAAAAGATACAGAATGGATAACATAATATCATAGATCCCAAAGATACAGAATGGATAACATAATATCATAGATCCAAAAGATACAGAATGGATAACATAATATCATAGATCCAAAAGATACAGAATGGATAACATAATATCATAGATCCAAAAGATACAGAATGGATAACATAATATCATAGATCCAAAAGATACAGAATGGATAACATAATATCATAGATCCCAAAGATACAGAATGGATAACATAATATCATAGATCCAAAAGATACAGAATGGATAACATAATATCATAGATCCAAAAGATACAGAATGGATAACATAATATCATAGATCCAAAAGATACAGAATGGATAACATAATATCATAGATCCAAAAGATACAGAATGGATAACATAATATCATAGATCCAAAAGATACAGAATGGATAACATAATATCATAGATCCAAAAGATACAGAATGGATAACATAATATCATAGATCCAAAAGATACAGAATGGATAACATAATATCATAGATCCAAAAGATACAGAATGGATAACATAATATCATAGATCCAAAAGATACAGAATGGATAACATAATATCATAGATCCAAAAGATACAGAATGGATAACATAATATCATAGATCCAAAAGATACAGAATGGATAACATAATATTATAGATCCAAAAGATACAGAATGGATAACATAATATCATAGATCCAAAAGATACAGTGCATTCGGGAAACTATTCAGACCCCTTCCCTTTTTCCACATTTTGTTACGTTACAGCCTTATTTTAAAACGGACTCAATACATTTTTCCTCATCACCCCACACACAATACCCCATAACGACAAAACGAAAACAGTTTTTAGACATTTTTACAATTGTAATAAAAAATAAAAATAAAAAATACCTTACTGACATAAGTATATTCAGATCCTTTGCTATGAGACTCGAAATTAAGCTCAGGTGCATCCTGTTTCCATTGATCATCCTTGAAATGTTTATACAACTTGATTGGAGTCCACCTGTGGTCAATTCAATTGATTGGACATGATTTAGAAAGGCACACACCTGTCTACATAAGGTCCCACAGTTGACAGTGTATGTCAGAGCAAAAACCAAGCCATGAGGTCGAAGGAATTGTCCATAGAGCTCCAAGACAGGATTGTGTTGAGGAACAGATCTGGGGAAGGGTACCAACATTTTTGGGCAGTATTGAAGGTCCCCAAGAACACAGTGTTCTCTATTCATTCTTAAATGGAAGAAGTTTGGAACCACCAAGATGCTTCCTAGACCTGGCCACCAGCCAAACGGAGAAATCTGGGTAGTAGGGTCTTAGTTAAGGAGGTGACCAAGAACCCGATGGTCACTCTGACAGAGCTCTAGAGTTCCTCTGTGGAGAAGGGAGAACCTTCCAGAAGGACAACCATCTCTGCAGCACTCCACCAATCAGGCCTTTGTGTTAGAGTGGCCAGACAGAAGCCATTCCTCAGTAAAAGGCACATGACAGCCTGCTTGGAGTTTGCCAAAAGGCACCTAAAGGACTCTGACCATGAGAAACAATATTCTCTGGTCTGATGAAACCAAGATTGAACTATTTGGCCTGACTGCCAAGCGTCACATCTGGAGGAAACCAGGCACCACTCATCACCTGGCCCATACCATCCCTATGGTGAAGCACGGAGGTGGCAGCATCATATTGCGGGGAGGTTTTTCAGCTGCAGGGACTGGGAGAGTAGTCAGGCTCAAGGGAAAGATGAATGGAGCAAAGGACAGAGAGATCCTTGATGAAAACCTGCTCCAGAGCGCTCAGGACCTCAGACTAGGGGGAAAGTTTACCTTCCAACAGGGCAATGACGCTAAGCACACAGCCAAGAGAATGCAGGAGTGGCTTTGGGACAAGTTTCTGAATGTCCTCGAGTGGCCCAACCAGAGCCCAGACTTAACATCTCTGGAGAGACCTGAAAATATCTGTGCAGCGATGCTCCCCATCCAACATGACAGAGCTTGAGAGGATCTGCAGAGAAGAATGGGATAAACTCCCCAAATACAGGTGTGCCAAGCATGTAGTGTAACAGTTTAGCTTCCGTCCCTCTCCTCACCGCTACCTGGGCTCGAACTCCGCAAACTAGCTAGCCATTTCACATCAGTTACATTGACCTTCTCCTTTTCCGCAGCAACCTGTGATCCGAGTTACGGCACCAATGTAACAGTTTAGTTTCCGTCCCTCTCCTCGTCCCTACCTGGGTTTGAACCAGGGACCCTCTGCACACATTGACAACAGTTACCCTCGAAGCATCGTCACCCATCGCTCCACAAAAGCCTCGACCCTTGCAGAGCAAGGGGAACAACTACTTCAAGATCTCAGAGCGAGTGACATCACCGATTGAAACGCCATTAGCGCGCACCTTGCGAACGACCTAGCTATTTCACATCGGTTACACCATACCCAAGAAGACTCAAGGCTGTAATCGTTGCCAAGGGTGCTTCAACAAAGTACTGAGTAAAGGCTCTGAATACTTTTTTAGTTGTTATACATTTACAAAAATGTCTAAAAACCTGTTTTTGCTTTAACATTATGGGGTATTGTGTGTAGATTGATGAGAGGGAAATAACAAAATATATATATTTTAGAATAAAGCTGTAACGTAACGCACTGTCAGCCTACAAACATGATTTACAATGGATAGCAAAAACACAATAATCACAAGAATGGCTTCAGATCAAACTCTACGTTTAGACCGAAGGGAGCAAGGGGCATTGACCCTTTCTCCCTTCAGTCTCAACGTAGAGTTTTACTGACAGGTGTGGCATATCAAGAAGCTGATAAAACAGCATGATCATTACACAGGTGCACCTTGTGCTGGGGGCAATAAAAGGCCACTCTAAAATGTGCAGTTTTGTCACACAACACAATGCCACAGATGTCTAAAGTTTTGAGGGGGCGTGCAATTGGCATGCTTTCTTTACTGCAGGAATGTCCAACGAGCTTGCAACTCGGCTATACTCATCTAAAGGTGATAGTTCTCCTGTGTATTATGAGTACAGCGACTGCAGTGAAAAGGCATAAAGTTACAGTGCTTTGCTTTTTCGGGTTGGAGGAGGTCCTTCAAATCCATGTCCAGATAAGTGGAAGTGTGACGGAATGTAACAGCCTTCAATATAGCCGCCTGTCCCTTTTAATAGCCGGGCATCAGCAAACATTACAGCAAATAAACGCCTCAAATAAACGGCAGGTATAATTTAATTGTTCACGAGGTTACCATGGACACATCTTTGAGATTCCCACGGTCGTGTGCAATAAAAGTATTCCTATTTGTTATTGCGTCATCGTTGGTAGCCAGGGCGCCACCAAAAAGAAAACACAACATTAAATTCAAGCTAGCAGTGAACAAATTCAGAGAGCAGAATTTGGTCGAGGCAACAGCCAGGTATTTTGGATCCAAACGAGTGAGAGAATGGCGAAGTCAAAGAAATCGAACTTCAACGTTTGTCTGAGGGGGATCAGAAGAGGGCGAGACTGCAAGGTGGGGGGGGGGGAGGAGAAAGGTAAGTTGAATGCACACACTGGAGCAATCAGAAAACACAAAACAAAAACAACATTAAGATACTGAAAACAGTTACTGAAAACATTTTCTCTTTCGGCATCTTTACAGGTCGACTCAAGGGCTTAATGGGCAGGTTTGGCTTTGACCTTATCAAGCTGAAGACAATACACTCATTTATCACTCAAAAAAAGGTGTCATGAGTGACTACACCACAAACATCTTTCCAGGGTGTTGATGCAACTTCTTCCCAATCCAGTTCCACCTCAAAATGCACAAGAAAAAGGATTTCCGACACCCATCATCTCAGATTGCTCTGAAATGGTTTTTGTCATTTGTAACAGATACGATTAGCATTCCTGAAACATTTTGTTGAAATATAATTTGATCTCTGAGAAATTAAGGTAATGGATCGCACCCAAATTGGTCATTTTAACTTATAGGATTCAGCATCTACTTTGGACCAAACTTCTTCCTACCAATGACTAAGACATGAGCACCCCCCACACCCATGCCAATTCCACCCCAGTCAATCAATCACACTTATTTATGAAGCCCTTTTTACATCAGCAGATTAGCCAAAAACCCAAAACAGAAAGCACTTCAGATGTAGAAGCACAGTGGCTAGGGAAAACTCCCTAGAAAAGGCAGGAACCTAGGATATAATCCCACCCACTTTGCCAAAGCACAGCCCCAACACCACTAAAGGGAAATCAACAGACCACCAACTTAGGCTGAGTATAGCCCACGAAGATCTCCTCCACCGCACAAGCCTGAGGGGGAGCAAAACCAGACAGGAAGATCAAGTTAGTGGCTCAACCCACTCAAGTCGACCATAGCGGGAAAAACCCTGGCATGACGTGAGGCATCCCTCCTAGGGACGGCATGGAAGAGTATTAGTGATCCCCCGTAATTGGGCTCCGAGTGGTGCAGTGGTCTAAGGCACTGCATCTCAGTGCAACTACAGTCCCTGGTTCGAAACCAGGCTGTATCACATCAGGCCGTGATTGGGAGTCCCATAGGGGGGCACACAATTGGCCCAGGGTCGTACGGGTTTGGCCCGTACGGACCTAGGGACCTATTGAAGAGACCTACTGAAGAGGTGAGTCTTCAGTAAAGACAAAGGTGAGACTCAGTCTGCGTCTCTCACATGGATAGGCAGACCATTCCATAAAAATTGGGCTCAATAGGAGAAAGCCATAACTCCAGCTACTTAGAAATTCTTGGGACAATAAGGAGCCCTGCGTCTTAGTGTACTTGTAGGTATGTACAGCAGACCAAATCAGAGAGGTAGAAGCAAGTCCATGTAACGCTTTGTAGGTTAGCAGTAAAACCTTGAAATCAGACCTAGCCGATTCAGGAAGCTAGTTAAGGGTAGCCAGTAGAGAGGCTGGCACTGGAGCAATATGATCCAATTTTTGGGCTCTAGTCAAGATTCTAGCAGCCATATTTACTGACTGAACTTTATTTAGTGTTTTATCCAGGTAGCTGGAGAATAGAGCATTTTAATAGTCTAATCTAGAAGTGACAAAAGCATTGAAGTTTCTGGTTTTTGCAATGTTAAGAAGATGGATAAAAGCTGCCCTTGAAATATTCTTGATATGTTCGTCAAAAGAGAGATAAGGGTCCAGAGTAACGCTCAGGTCCTTCACAGTCTAATTTGAGATGACTGTACAACCATTAAGATTAATTGTCAGATCAAACAGCAGATCTCTTTGTTTCTTGGGACCTAGAACTAGCATCTCTGTTTGGTCCGAGTTTAAAAGTCAAACATTTGCCGCCATCCACTTCCTTATGTCTGAAACACAGCCTTCCAGGCAGGGCAATTTTGGGGCTTCACCATGTTTTATCGAAATGTACAGCTGTGTGTAGTCCGCATACTGTAGCAGTAAAAGTTGACATTGTGTTTCCGAATGACATCACCAAGAGGTAGAATATATAGTGAAAACAATAGTGGTCCTAAATGGAACCTTGTGGAACACCAAAACTCACTATTGATTTGTCAGAGGACAAGCCACCACAGGGACAAACTGATATCTTTCCGACAGATACGATCTAATCCAGGCAAGAACTTGTCTGTGGAGACCAATTAGGGTTTTCAATCTCTCCAAAAGAATGTGGGAATCGATGGTGTCAAAAGCGGCACTAAGGTCTCGGAGCACGAGGCCAGATGCAGAGCCTCGGTCTGATGCCGTTGAAAAGTAATTTACTACCTTCACAAGTGCAGTCTCAGTGCTATGAGGAGGTCTAAAAATAGACGGGAGCGTTTCATATACATTATTTGTCTTCGGGACGGCAGTGAGTTAGTGCGCAACAGCTTTTTCCAAAAATTTTGAGAGGAAAGGGAGTTTCTATATAGGCTGATAGTTTCTGAGTCAAGGTTTAGCTTTTTCAGGAGAGGCTTTATTACTGCCACTTTTAGATTCAAAGAAGATCATCCTCACTTGGGGAATACTGCTTTCCAGTTAGCTTTGCGACAGTATCAAAAATACATTTTGGATAGTTTTTTATTCTCCTCATTCAGGTTGAAAAAGTAGGCTGATCGAGCAGCAGTTGAGGGCTCCTCGATATTGCACAGTACTGTCTTTCCAATAACCAGTATACAGTATCAGTTCTCTATGTTTGAAAAGTACTATGAAGCTGTGGCTTGGAGTATTGCTTCTCCATCCCATAAAACTCCATCGCTTACGCATCAATTAGCTAACATAATTTATTTGTTTATTGGGAAGTTTAATTAACATGTTAGAAACTCATCATACAACTTTGTAAGGTAGGTCATTTGGTTTCCATTTCCAACAAATGTTTCTTCTTCCACAGACTTTCTGGTTTTGGAACTGGTCTTGGAACTCCTGTGTTCAACAGAAACGACTTCTGGTAAACTGTTTGCCACTAGTGGCAATAAATATTGTTGCCACAGGTTTGCCACAGATTGAAATAGAAGAATCTCAAGACAAATTTTTTCCAGAAAAAAAAACTCTGGTGAACTGTTTGCTGCTACTACATATGATTGTTGCCGCAGATGCACCACTAGTGGCAAACATTTGCAAACCTCTGGCAACATTTTTTGGCACACTATTTAGTTTGCAGCAAATTTGCCACAACCTTAATTAAGGGACGTTTGCAGCAACACATTCATTTTTTTGTAAGGGAAACACACCAAGAAAAGACATTAACAGCTCTTGTCTTTGGTAAATGTTTCGTGTCTTTATCCATTATTAAAAGAGATGCGAATACAAAAGTGATTGTAAAATGGTTATTGATGTAGGGGCTGTTATTTTTTGTACCATAAGTCTTGGACATATGGCAATGCATTCTGTTACATCATTAGAAGTGCAGCTGCAATTCCACTGATCAAGGCTGTAATAAGGCTTTTCATTCACACAATCTGACAAGCTTTCAAACCAACATTGATTGAGTATAGCATATTTAATTAATGAACTGAGCATGTGAAAGCGTCCAAGGACTTTGAATGAAGAAAGGAAAAATTGCCCTTTTGTCCATTTTGACCATTTTCCTTTGAATGTTTCCTTTTTTAAATCGCAATAAAAGGTTTGATGTATAAGTACAGAATTCTAAAGCCTGTCTCACAAAGGCAATGTTTCAACATTTTATTTTATTTCAGTGATTTGCATTTAGCATTTTAGTATCTCCAAGGTTGACCTCTTGGTATTTTAATTACTAGTATTCCTGAACTGAAGTTTCTTAACAACTTTTACAGTGGCTTATTGTGGGCCATTCTATCAAAGCTGAGGATGATTGCTACTGCGTAGTCATGGGGATACTAGACCTACAGTTTCTGTTTTTTTTAACACGTCACAGCCAAGCATGCCGCAGTCACCCGGGTCAAAATTTGTGAGTAAAAAGGCAGTCACAAAATAATTTCATTTCTGTGGCATTTGTTTTTGTCATTTAATGAAGTTAAATATTTATCCCCAGGCGAGTGAGGCATCCTGGTCTGTGATGTGTGACAACGACATAAAGGACTTGGACCTGACTGAATCGATGAACTGATGGTTGTTTATTGTACCGCCACGTCTAGGTGTAACAAAAACAACTAATGAGACAAAGCTCTTGGAGAGAGACCAAACCTTCTACTGTAATGACCTCATCAGACGCAAGCTACCTTTTGATGCCTCGTCGGGAAGAGAGAGCCTCTCCAAGAGCGTGTTATCATGACCAAACCTTCTACTATAATGACCTCATCAGACGCAAGCTACCTTTTGATACCTCGTCGGGAAGAGAGAGCCTCTCCGAGAGCGTGTTAGCATGACCAAACCTTCTACTATAATGACCTCATCAGACGCAAGCTACCTTTTGATGCCTCGTCGGGAAGAGAGAGCCTCTCCAAGATGTTTGAAGATCCTGCCTTTGTAATAATGATTTATAATTCTCCTGGTCTGAAGCAAAAATTGGCGAGAGGAGAAAAAAAAAATGGTTATATATATTTTTTTAATAAAAAAAGTAAACTGCGCCTTGAGGGTCCATCTTAAGGAGAGTCTTTCATAAGATCACCCAAGAGCAGAGCATGTGATTATGTCACAGTTCCTCTGTAACCATAAAAGAATAAATGTCAAATCAAAGGCCTTGTAATTAGCAGTTTGTGAGTGTGACAGTGTTTCTCTCTGGCATTGGGCCATATAAACCCGTGTTAGACGAGAGCAGAACTCATGTCTGCCTTTCCTTTTTGGATGTGATTCATTAGACGATAGTGGATTTGGACTCGAGTGGTGTGTTGTAAATCTCATCACATTTCCAAACGAGGCACCAGGTAAATGAACAACCGGAAATGTCACTCTCGGTCACGTTCATTAGGGCAAGCAACGGAAAATACTGAAAAAACTATGTGCAACAGAAAACACAAATAGGCATTTCTTATTGGGAGTCCTGGTGGTCCCCACCTTTCAGTCCATTTACTTCCGTTTTGGTGCCTAATGAACACAACCCAGCTCTTTCAAACGCAAGCTCCTCTAGAACTCTCCCCTAACTGTGTAGTCAGCACAGGAGAGTCCATTGTAGACGCAGAGCAATACATTAAGGTATCAATCGCATCAAACACATGGAACCCACCTTTGACTCTGTTCCATTAATTCCATTCCAGCCATTACAATGTGCCTGTCCTTCTATAACTCCTCAAACCAGCCTCCTCTGATACACACATACAGTACACACACACTCACACACACACAACTGATCCTTTCTATTTATCTGGTGTACGACAAACTGTGCATCCTATAAAAACATTGGGGGGGAAAGAAGGGAAATATAAATGATCTTGACTTATTTAACGAGATTAAGATGGCAATGGCACAAGTATGACTTCACACATAGAGCAGTGTGACAAACTTCCCGGCGCCCCTCATAGAGGGTACAGTCATTTTGGGAATTACAATAGGATTTATTGAGTGATTGGCTGGGACTGTGTACACACCACAGGGTAGTGAGAATGTGTGACACCGACACACACACACACCGATACACACACACGCGCGCAAGGACAACTCATGTTGAAGGAAAAGAACAATAGGCCACATTTAAATCGGTTCCCAAAATGACACGAATAGAAAGGGGTATTGCCCAATATTATTGGATGGGGACAACATGGATGGGAGACGGTATACAATCTGAATGTATTATGTATAACACATCGACTAGCGATAAAGCCTATGTTGGCGGTATTCAGCAGCCCTAGTGCCATGAAGATAAAGTGTACACATTTTTAACCATTTCATATGTCTGAAGGTAGAACTCCGCCTACCTGGCAGGCCCAGAGAGAAAATCAACAGCACCTATAGGTCTACCACTGGCCAATCAGATAGCACAGTTTCCTCGAGCTATAGACTATAAAAAAGAAGCCTCGAACGCACAGCAAAGTTGACACTGTGAGATTTCAAAACTTGTAAAACCACGACTAGAGAGAGACTCAACGAATACAGCAAAGAGTTGCTGTTTTCATGAGTAAGTTCATGTTTAAGTTGTTTTTCAGACCTGTTCAACACCGTTCATCACTTTTATAAGCCATAAAACATGCGTTCTCCATGCTTCCACTCACGCTACAACCAGCTGCAATGAATGAGTATAGCAAAGTTATTATTAGAGGCTTGTGTCTTCTTCTTTTAAATCGAGGAATATCTCACTTTCTCTGGTCATTGGAGTAACAACATGAATTGGTGCATGAGGCAGAATTAATGCGGTGAGACCTGAGTTTTGCCATCAGCTGGAAGACAGCCTCCCCTTTTCTCAGCAGAGGGAAGGAGGACGGAGGGGCGGTGAGTCGGGTGACAGGCAGCCCTACCGCTGCTCCCTCCCTCCCCTCAGACTGACCATCAGATGCAGGCCATCTGTCCAGTAAAAAAAAACAAAAGACAATTATTATGCTCACTCAGCAGTGCCTTACAAGTAATCAAAAAAAGGATTTATTACCAGTGTGATCATACACCAGAGGGTAGTGAGGTCTGCACAACGCATCACCGGGGGCAAACTACCTGCCCTCCAGGACACCTACACCACCCGATGTCACAGGAAGGCCATAAAGATCATCAAGGACAAAAACCACCCGAGCCACTGCCTGTTCACCCCGCTATCATCCAGAAGGCGAGGTCAGTACAGGTGCATCAAAGCTGGGACCGAGAGACTGAAAAACAGCTTCTATCTCAAGGCCATCAGACTGTTAAACAGCCACCACTATCATTGAGTGGCTGCTGCCAACACACTGACTCAACTCCAGCCACTTTAATAATGGGAATTGATGGGAAATGATGTAAAATATATCACTAGCCACTTTAAACAATGCTACCTAATATAATGTTTACATACCCTACATTATTCATCTCATATGTATATGTATATACTGTACTCTATATCATCTATATCATCTACTGCATCTTTATGTAATGCATGTATCACAGTGAACAGGCAGTTAACCCACTGTTCCTAGGCCGTCATTGAAAATAAGAATTTGTTCTTAACTGACTTGCCTAGTAAAATAAAATAAAAAACTATGCCACTTTGTTTACATACTCATCTCATATGTATATACTGTACTCGATACCATCTACTGTATCTTGCCTATGCTGCTCTGTACCATCACTCATTCATATATCTTTATGTACATATTCTTTATCCCCTTACACTTGTGTCTATAAGGTAGTAGTTTTGGAATTGTTAGCTAGATTACTTGTTGGTTATTACTGCATTGTCGGAACTAGAAGCACAAGCATTTTACAGACGTGTTTTAATTGGTTAGTGTTGTTTGAGTGATGTTTAAAAAAAATCTGAGCAGTAGATCCCGGCTTGCATTTTGACTCAGAAAGTGATCTTGACTCAGAGAAGGTTGGTGACCACTGGTCCACGTCATGGAAAGAGCCGGTGTTCTTAATGTTTTGTACACTCAGTGTACATACAGGACATATTTATACTAAACTAAAATATATAAACGCAACATGAAACAATTTCAACGATTTTACTGAGTTACAGTTCATATATGGAAATCAGTCAATTGAAATAAATTCATTAGGCCCCAATCTATGGATTTCACATGACTGGGCAGGGGCACAGCCATGGGTGGACCTGGGAGGACATAGGCCCACACACTTGGGAGCCAGGGCCACCCACTAGGGAGCCAGGCCCAGCCAATCAGAATGAGTTTTTCCCCACAAAAGGGCTTTATTACAAACAGATATACTCCTCAGTTTCATTAGCTGTCCTGGTGGTTGGTCTCAGACGATCCCGCAGGTGATCAAGCTGGGATGTGGAGGTCCTGGGATGGTGTGGTTACACGTGGTCTGCGGTTGTGAGGTCAGTTGGACGTACTGACAAATTCTCTAAAAACGACGTTGGATGTGGCTTATGGTAGAGAAATGAACATTCAATTATCTGGCAACAGCTCTGGTGGACATTCCTGCAGCCAGCATGCCAATTGCACAATCCTTTGAGACTAGAGATATCCGTGGCATTATGTCGTGTGACCACACTGCACATTTTAGAGTGTCTTTTATTGTCCCCAGCACAAGGTTCACCTGTGTATTGATCATTCTGTTTAATCAGCTTCTTGATATGCCACACATGTCAGGTGGATGGATTATCTTGGCAAAGGAGAAATGCTCACTAATAGGAATGTAAAGAAATTTGAGCACAATATTTTAGAGAAATACATTTTTTGTGCGTATGGAAAATTTCAGAGATCTTTCATGTCAGCTCATGAAACGTGGGACCAACACTTTAAATGTCGCGTTTATATTTTTGTTCAGTATATTTCCGGACTGTAGTCGGGAAGCTTATTGCCTGCAATTCTATCCATTTTTACTGTATTTTGTACTGTGCATTTACTGTAATACTCTCGACATAACTCATTCTAATATTTCTACTACTGTACATTGCATTTTAGTTACACTGTTTATACACAGCACATTTTTATGTATATAGTGGACGAATATATTTACGGCTATACACATCATTACTGTTACAGTGCTATTTGGGTTGTTAATTGAATATATTTACGGCTATACACATCATTACTGTTACAGTGCTATTTGGGTTGTTAATTGAATATATTTACGGCTATACACATCATTACTGTTACAGTGCTATTTGGGTTGTTAATTGAATATATTTACGGCTATACACATCATTACTGTTACAGTGCTATTTGGGATGTTAATTGAATATATTTACGGCTATACACATCATTACTGTTACAGTGCTATTTGGGTTGTTAATTGAATATATTTACGGCGATACACATCAATTACTGTTACAGTGCTATTTGGGTTGTTAATTGAATATATTTACGGCTATACACATCATTACTGTTACAGTGCTATTTGGGTTGTTAATTGAATATATTTACGGCTATACACATCATTACTGTTACAGTGCTATTTGGGTTGTTAATTGAATATATTTACGGCTATACACATCATTACTGTTACAGTGCTATTTGGGTTGTTAATTGTGTTTCTTCTTCTAATTATTATTTGTGTTCCTGTTAGACATTTCACTGCATTGTTAGGAGCTAGTAACATAAGCATTTCGCTGCACCTGCTATAACATCTGCTAAACTGTGTACGCAACCAATAGCCTTTTATTTGACATATTTCTGCAGGACCACTATGGAAAAACCACCAGTTTTCAAGGCGGTTCTTCCACGGAAATCCCCATTTAACCGCTGGGAATAATAGCTCAATATTATTGTTGAGAAAACACATTTTAAATCAATAAATGTCTAACATTTTCTCTAACCTCAAATGTATACATTCTGCTCGCTTATTTCTCACTCAACCAAAAAAAAGCGAAATATCTTTTATATGGCCGGTTAATTACTCCAAAATGTCATTGTACGCTTGTACGTATGTACGCTTGGCCTGGCCTCGAGCATTACTATAGAAAGCATCTTGCTGCAACTAACTTCCTTCTCTGTGTGTGTCTACTTACTTTACTTGTTTCTATCAGCTTGGTATTAGTCTCTTGTTGAGGATACTCTGTTAGTGTTATAAGCACCAATAAACAAATAAATACAATAAGTAGCATACAGCGAAAACCGGCTGCCTTTTGTCCATTGATAAACACTTCATACATGTCAATGATGAATTTGTAAGGAAATCTGTCTTTATTTCTTTCTCTGATTGTCTTTCTCACAAAGTTGTACTGACACTTTTACACCAGCTAATAAATACAATGAAATGTTAAAAAATGACGTCTGCTTCTGTAGGTCGAAACAGACCGGTGGTCTGAGTGACCTTTGGACTTGTGTCAAAAGGGCAAAGCACCTCAGGCAGCACTGGAGTTAAAACAATGACTTCTGCATAAATATTTTTTTTTAAATGCTACTAAACTGGAAATGTGAGTTTTTCCTCTCAAGTCAAAACAGGTGACTTTTTTCGTTTGTCAGAATTTTGTCGTTTTTTTTTTTAACGACAACTTCACATTAGGCTGAGAAGAGAACATTCATATCCAGAGCGTGTGATGCTTAGAACCCTGGGAACAATGTCTACGCACGAGGCAAGCGGTATAACTCTCCTTTTTGTGGTAATGCAAGTTCGATCAAACTTCAGTCCCCCCAAAAAAAATAAACATGTATTTTTGTCATCTACCAACCTGCAAAAATGTCGTTCGACATGGTCATAAAGAGTTACAAATCACATACAAATCAACCAGCAAACAGAGTAACACAAACCCTAAAATAGAGCTTGTAAAAGTAGACATATTTGCAAAGTGGAGGATTATGAAAATAGGACTTTTATGGGTACGTTTTAAATTGACTTTAAATATCAGTTTCAAAATACACATGTACCTTTTGAAATGCTCGAGGTTATATTGACCCACGGTTTAGTTTTTTTGACAACGTACCAATTTGACTAAAAAACATTGGTCTGTATTTTGATAACCACCTCTGACGTCAACATAATTGTAAACTGATCAATTCACAGAAACACAATCTGATCTTCTGTACCTCGGTATAACGCAGTAAAGAAAATGTACATTTTAAACCCCTAAATATATGGTGTCCCTACTATCGAAATGACTGTCTGGACCGCTCCTCTGCGTTTTCCTGTCATTCGGAATGACCATAGAACTAAGAGTCTAACTTTAAGACTTATTGTGCCTATTAAGATTTACTGTGTCATTAACAACATTTGCTGAGTCTGTATAACACATGTTATACTCACAAACTCTACACACAAACTTGAGCCAGGAAAAAAAAAAGGCAAACCTAAAAAGCCACTAGAGCTGAAAGTCAATGTACTGTAACAGTGTACCAAAACAACTCATTTGATCATTTTTGGCCTCTATGCATTATGGGTGAATTAAAGTGGACGTTCTATGGGCCAGAGTAAACATGTAAAACATGGTTAAGGTTTTCTATAAACAGCCAATACAAACCTTCGTTGTAAAATCATGAACGACCCCTTTGACATCCCGTAGAAGATGTGGGCTAAGAAAAGAGAGGGGAAGGTACTTGGGGCTAAACATCCCCAGATTGATACTCTCTACGATGAATCTCTCTACTGGTCTGTGTCATTGCCAGAGGTGGTGCCAGAGATGACAGATATCAGTATCCTGAGGAATCCTGAGGCGTTTGGCGATGAGTGAGGGGTTGTTTACTGGGTTGTGCAAAGGAAAACGTTTCGAATGTCGGTTGTCTTTCATTTGGTACCTAATCAACATGACCCTGTAGCGCACCACAAGGTGTCCTAGAGCGCTGGGCCATGGTCCGAGGTGTGGGGGGGGGATTCTTCCTAATATGGGCACATCAGCAATAAAAAAAAAATCTAAGACATTTTGCAGCATCAACATTAAGACTAGAATATTTTAGAGGGATGTGAATGTAGGTTTGGCACATTTCAAGAAAAACTGTACAATATCTAAAAATTAAAACAAATATTATAATAATATTAATAATAATAAAAGGGATTTTTTTCTTCCCTGTTTCGTTGTCAGTCTGAAAAGTCCTACCATTCTCTCATATGAAATCAAAAACACATTCACAAGCTGGCACAGCATACCTGAGCAAGGATATAAAACCCCATCATAAACAGTAATGTAACATATTGGTGTAGGGGTACTGTACTCATGAGAAATAATCATGTCAAACTACAAGAGGATTTTACATTACTTTTCACATTTTCAAGTCCTGACAATCCAAGGTTTTACAGGCAACTAACCTATCAAGGAACATGTCCATGGAAATCAAATTTAAAAACACAACAAAAAAAACGTCATCACACTTAAAATAAACATTTAAGACTGACCGCTGTCGAAGACCAATTCCTGATGTTTTAGTCAAATCCATGCATGCTCCTATAAAAAAAATACACACGCGGGAAATGTGTAGGCTATCTCATTCTCTTCTCATCGACCTCTTACTGACTCTTACTTGCTCTTGTCCATGTTGCATTGTAATTGCCGTGTGAGTATGTTCACTGTCTTTCTGGTAGATTGTCTGGAGGTTGTCTGGAGGTTGTCTTTGCCCAATCCCTCTGTATGGGATCGTTTCCGAGACGTTTGCGCATGCTAAAAAGAAGCACTCTCGTCTAAAAAGGTATTTGTTGAGCAACGTGCTCTGTGAGATCTGAGCATGTTTAGTTTATGTCACTTCCTGTCGAGAGTCAATCTGAGCATGCTCAGTCTGTGGTGCATCGTATCCAGGACGGAGCTGCTTCGAGCACATGCTCAGCTCCCGTCGTACTGTTGAAAAGTTGTTCTGCTCAGAACTCTGTCTCTGTCATATTGTCCCGCTTTAAAAAAAAAAGTTCCAAAAAAGATCAGAGGTTCTTCTGAGCATGCTCAGTTGGCGCCGACAGGCTCCCGTGCCTCATGGCCACTGCTGTAGTCCGATTTGTCCTCAAAGTCTTCATACATGTCTATCTCGTCCTCTCCGATGACCGGGTGATCGCCGGTCACCATGGCGACCGGCTTGGGCTTGACCACGCCGAACGTGCTCTGGGTGGCGGGGATGGCGGGCTCGGGGCTGGCCGAGGCGCTGGAGCAGTCCGACGTCAGGTGCGGTGAGGGCGTGGCTGTCGCTATGGCGATGGCAGCCGGGTAGAGGCCGCCGGCACTGTTGCTGATGGGGATCTGAGGCTGTGGCCTGGGGGTAGGTGGAGAGAGAGAGAGAGGGAGAGGGAGAGAGAGAGAAAGAAAGAGGGAGAGAGAGAGTGAGAAGTGGAGAGCAAGAGAAGGAGAGTGAGGGAGCGTGTAAGAGAGACAGAGGGTGTTTTACAAAAACAGATTCATTCTTTCCTGGCCTGCTTTTGAACAGCTATTTAGAACAAGTTGAACGGTAGCTAACTCTTGTCTTTCGGGAAAACCTTAACACAGAGCTTTTGCCAGCACACAGTAGCCCTGTCAATGCTAAATAGCCTCTTGGGTAATGGATGGCATGAAGGTAAACACATATCACTCAAGCCCTCTGCCCTCAAATGAAGCACATAAACCAAGAAAATTTATGTCAGTTTCCTCATCTAACAGTTCACCCCTTCTAGAAATAATTACCGCAGAGAACCTCTGACAAACTCATTTTCACATTAAACTGCTTAAAAACGACCCTGTTTCATTATACGGAGCCGAGTCAAAATTGGTCATACCTCAATTTATAGCCCCCCCCCCCCCAGTTATTTGATTCAGTCCTGAGTGAAACTCCAGCCGCTATGGCGAATCAGGCTCTTCTTCCGCTTGACCACACACACTAAATTACAGAGTTAAACCTGTGACGTCTGCCCTGTACCGTCTCTCTCTCTCTCTCTCTCTCTCTCTCTCTCTTTCTCTCTCTCTCAAACATCTGCTAGTATGATTTCTGTGTCATATTTCTACCGCCCGCAAAGCGCCTGCCATTGTCCTAATTTAATAAATGACAACTATTAAAAATCGCTCCAATTCAAAGCAGTACCCCTGGTAAATCCATTAAAACGTGGCCTGTTGTGATCACTTTAATCACATCTATGCCTCTTTTCTATTAGGACCCAGCCACTGGCTTCGGCTGAATCCCAAAAGGCACCGTATTCCCTATAATAGTGCACAACTTTGAGTGAAAAGTAGTGCACTATTTAGGGAAATGGGGAGCCATTTGGGATGCAGCCTTTGTTTTCAGCATTGCAGTTTGACGTGAGAGGATAAGAAAAGTGCTATGATAAAGGGACCTTGTTAACTCTAAACTAGTAGTTTGGATTACAAATTCAGCCTATAGCTATTATTATTATATAGCACTATTACTTGAAGGGAAATACTGGGTGTACGGAGAATTAGCCTTACAAAGAACAACTTCCCCTTAACAAAATGATTAGGAGCAGTCGATTCAAGTATTCCAATCCAAAAATGGGAGCCGTCCGTGACAAAAATATTGAAGAGATAGTTGACCCCAGGATCAGTTTCCTTATCTCTATTAGCTTAGTATTAAAGTGACCTACTTCAAAATGTTTTTAATTAAGTATGTTTAAAATCTGTTTTTCTGTGTCTGCATGGTGTGGGCGCAACCCCAAAAACAGAATGATGTCGGTGTATACCGGTCACAAAAAATATACATGACAAGTAATGGTTGGTTGGCCAGCTCAGCCAATGAGGCAACGTGACGTCATGCTATATGAGGAAATAGCAAGCATTGTTTTGTTTAATGTGATGTTTTTTAAGTGTTTTTTTCCCCCACTAATTAAAGTATAGGATGAGTCAGCCACATTATTTGGGTATGAGATAACAGAATATGAACCTTTAAAAGGGATATTTGAGATAACAGAATATGAACCTTTAAAAGGGATATTTGAGATAACAGAATATGAACCTTTAAAAGGGATATTTGAGATAACAGAATATGAACCTTTAAAAGGGATATTTGAGATAACAGAATATGAACCTATAAAAGGGATATTTGAGATAACAGAATATGAACCTTTAAAAGGGATATTTGAGATAACAGAATATGAACCTTTAAAAGAGATATTTGAGATAACAGAATATGAACCTTTAAAAGGGATATTTGAGATAACAGAATATGAACCTTTAAAAGGGATATTTTCACTGAACAGTTACTTTAATAAAGGTACTACTCCAAAATCAATGTTTGTCAGATGTTTTCTGACCTCAAAAGTAGCCTAAAGTCAAGATGATCCACGTACCACATCACCGGTTGTGTATGTCCAGCTATATTCAAATGAATGAAAAATATCTCTTTGTTCTGGAAATCACATGGTGCTTATCTCTTCCATTTATTATGGATTGTGGCGTAAAGCCTAATCTACAAAACAAATGGCCTGGGACATGGACTTACCTCAACAGAAGACCACTTTTGAGGTTTGAATACACAAGCTTAGATTTTGGAGTGTAATGTCCCTTTAAGAATACTAACAGTTAGCCTAAAGACCGCACAACAGCAGATCAGTAGAGTGTCTCTCTCTTCTTACCCCACACTGAAGAACTGCCTCATCTCCTGACGCCGCGAGCGCATCATCTGCTTGTACTCGCCAATGCGTAGCTTCTTGCCGTCAATGATGCAGGTCCTCTTGGGCCGGGGCTTGTACTTGTAGTTGGGGTACTTCTCCAGGTGGATCTTACTGAGATGGGCCTGTTCCTCGTAGTATGGCTGCTTCTCCTGGTTGGTCATGGACTTCCAGCGAGAGCCTACACACGGATAGCGGGACACACACACACACACACACAGCAAGAGTCAGGGTTGGAACCCAAACTACAGCGTAAGGACACACAAACACACACACACACACACACGCACACACACACAAACACACACACTGAAGGACAATATTAGTGTATTGGTGTTCGTAGAGAGTATTGGATTTGTTGTTCATAGAGAGTATTGGAGTTGGTGTTCGTAGAGAGATTTGGAGTTGGTGTTCGTAGAGAGATTTGGAGTTGGTGTTCGTAGAGAGATTTGGAGTTGGTGTTCGTAGAGAGTATTGGAGTTGGTGTTCGTAGAGAGATTTGGAGTTGGTGTTCGTAGAGAGTATTGGAGTTGGTGTTCGTAGAGAGATTTGGAGTTGGTGTTCGTAGAGAGTATTGGAGTTGGTGTTCGTAGAGAGATTTGGAGTTGGTGTTCGTAGAGAGATTTGGAGTTGGTGTTCGTAGAGAGTATTGGAGTTGGTGTTCGTAGAGAGTATTGGAGTTGGTGTTCAAAGAGTGTATAGGAGTCAAAGTTTTGTCAAGTATAGTCCTGTAACTAGAAATCTTTTCAGTTTAGTGGATTATTATTAGTTCTGTAAATTGCTTGTTTATGTTCTTCTAATAACAACAGTTACATATCGCAGTGTCATTTTTGTATGATATTATATCGATATTTGACTATATCGATTTTTTGTTTAAACTAGCGTTAGACAGCTGTACCCGCGCCAAAACTCTGGTATTTTTCACCCGATAGCTTGTTCTTTCATTTTCTTTTTAAATAGTGAGACAAAATTTGTTCTCCACATTTAGTTCCCCGACTGATCAAAACAAATGTTCTCCTGCTCTCTCTCATCCCTCTGCAGCAGACATATTGTGAGCAATATGTTTGGAACATCGAATCGCAATAAAATCGCAGTTTCGAATCGCAATCCATATAGAATAATGAGAATCGCAATACAGACCGTGATAATATAGAATCATGATAATATTGTATTGTGAGGTCCCTGGTAATTCCCACCCCTATCTTATCATGTGGTTCAATTAGCCATTGAACCGTATGTGTCAGCGCTTCCATTGCACTAGCATAGCAGGAAATCTCTTCAAGTAGGAACTTGTAATAAGAGAGAGACTACTGCTGCATCTACATTGTTGAAGGGTGCTTGAAAACAGGGATCTGTCCCACTTTAGGATCCCTGATACAGTTTGGTTCTCATCATGTCTTTACTATAAGCACCCAGCGACGGAACAAGTGGACAGGACCGTTACCGCAGGAATGGAGCACATCTGCGTGGCTTTCTGACAACCCATTATACACACACACACACACCACAGCTTGGACACACTCAGGGAGGAATCCAGGACCTGTGTCCCAACGGACACCCTATTCCCTATTTGGTGCACTACTTTGTCCTGGGGTGTGGTCAAAAGTAGTGCCCTATTTATGGAAAAGGGTGCCAATTGGGGCGCAAGCTCAGGACTCTGTTTACCGACGTTTATCGAGACTCCCTTCTTTTTCAACGAAGGAAACAGTGAAGACACTTTTTTTTTTACGGACTAAAGCGGCCGCATCGTGTCCCTCGTCTCCAGCTGTGTTATTGTGTTTGGGCAGCACACACTCCATCGTCTCCTGATTGCCTCTCAGGTCTGGCATTTCCCTGGTGTCATCACAAACAAACCGCTAACTAAGTAAATATCCGGAATGTTTGGTCTCCACCGGATAGGTGGAAGTGATAGATGACCTCTGACCCTTTCAATTTGATTCCAACTTTGAGTGATGAGGTTTGAGCTATCCAATGCTTCGGAACCCTCAACTCTGGACCTCGAAGCCAGTTCCACTGCACTTTGTCATCGTTGCCCTCCTATCAGGGACAAATTTAGACATGGGACAGCAGGTGGGTACAATTAATTATCAGGTAGAACAGAAAACCAGCAGGCTCCGGATCTCATAGGGTCAGAATAATCCTGCTTTAGAATGATAACTTCAGTGATGTTGAACAATGGTCTATGTATACGACGGATGAGCAAAGTGCAAAGATGTTATTTCTTGAATACAGCGTTTAGTTTGCCTCAATTCATTCAGCGACTGAAGTCATTTCACACCGTTTGCTCAAAAGCCAAACATTTTGGCCTAGTGCATGGGACCCTTATCACTGGAAGTGACATTTGTTTTCCACACACAAAAAAAAAGAAAGGTGTTGAGGGAGCCCTTTCCAAGCAATATCTTATATTCAGCACCACATATAGCAGTCTGGTCAAATTACCACGAAATCTGACGTTCAGGGTCACAGAGCAGTGGACCCAGTGGTCGTCTAGTGAAGTCGCAGGGAGAATCGAATCTCGTGAACATACAGTAAAATTGGCTCAAGGAGTGATTTTACTTTTTGATTTAAAAAGCTACCAACGAAAGAAATATTGTTGTCCAGTGATTAACTGAAATAACCACATCAAGCCCCACAATAAATTGAACCATGAAACGCAGAATAAACTAGTATTATAAGGCAAACGGAAGGTTTGATTGAAATCAATATTTATTAAAAGGCTTTAAACTTAAAACAAAGTGTTGTCTGTTTCTTTACCTTACTTTAATAATTAACATTTTAAAACTCTAAAATGCTATTTGGAGAACAGCTAAAACATCATTATTGCACACACAGTGAGTCCAGGCAACTTATGTGACTTGTTAAGCACATTTGTACTCCTGAACTTATTTAAGCTTAACCAAAGGGTTTGAATACTGATTGACTCAAGAATGAACGTTACAGCTCTTCATTTTTCATTCATTTGTAAAAAATAAATTCTAAAAAATAAATTTCACCTTGACATTACGAGGTATTGTGTGTAGGCAAGTGACAAGACATATTTTTTTATTTAAAAATTCAGGCTATAACACAACCAAATGTGGAAAAAGACAAGGGGTGTGAATCCCAGTATCAATGCTAGTATCAACACAAGAAGCACTTTTCCCTACACATATCCATCACCCCAGTCAGTCTCACAGCACAGGATGTGTGTGTGTGAGAGAGAGAGAGTTATATGGGTGTGTGTGAGTTCTATAAAGATGTTATTTATTCTAATATGAATGATTAAATAAGATCAGATTGATCAATTGGTAGTTGACCGATTTACAATACTTTGAATACATCATTGAACGTTTAGGTGGACATGGGGGGGGGGGGGCACATCCAGTTTCTGTTTCATATGACAGTGTTGTTTTAAATGAGGCACACACCCTCTTAAGACATTATCTACAGTGCCTTCGAAAAGTATTCAGACCCCTGGACTTTCCACATTTTGTTACGTTAAAGCCTTATTTTAAAATGGAATTGAAAAAAAAATGAGCCTCAGCAATCGACACACAGTACCTCATAATGACGAAGTGAAAACGCTTGGGATTTGAAAAAACAGAAATACCTTATTTACATAAGTATTCAGAGCCTTTGCTATGAGGCTCAAAACTGAGCTCATGTGCATCCTGTCTCCATTGATCATCCTTGAGATGTTTCTACAACTTGATTGGAGTCCACCTGTGGTAAATTCAACTGATTGGACATGATTTGTAAAGACACACACCTGTCCATATAAGGTCCTACAGTTGACAGTGCATGTCAGAGCAGAAACTAAGCCATGAGGTCGAAGGAATTCTCCGTAGAGCTCCGAGACAGGATTGTGTTGAGGCACAGATCTGGGGAAGGGTACCAAATATTTCTGCAGCATTGAAGGTCCCCAAGAACACAGTGGCCTCCATCATTCTTAAATGGTAGAAGTTTGGAACCACCAAGACTCTTCCTAGAGCTGGCCGCCAAATCCATGAAAGGAAGGGAACTAGTAGGACGCAGCCTGAGTATTTGTTAACTGTACATCATCCACTATCACAAGGCCTTCTGGAAAGATTTGAATATGTTTTCACACTCAAAACCGCTTAAATCAAATCAAATTTTATTTGTCACATGCGCCGAATGTAACAAGTGTAGACTTCACCGTGAAATGCTTACTTACAAGCCCTTAAACAACAGCGCAGTTCAAGAAGAAGAAAATATTTACCAAGTAGACTAAAATAAAAAGTTATTATAAAAGTAACACAATAAGAATAAGAATAATGAGGCTATATACAGGGGGCACCGGTACAGAGTCAGTGTGGAGCCTACATACAGGGGGCACAGGTACCGAGTCAGTGTGGAGGCTACATACAGGGGGCACAGGTACTGAGTCAGTGTGGAGGCTATATACAGGGGGCACCGGTACAGAGTCAGTGTGGAGGCTACATACAGGGGGCACAGGTACAGAGTCAGTGTGGAGGTTATATACAGGGGGCACAGGTACCGAGTCAGTGTGGAGGCTACATACAGGGGGCACAGGTACTGAGTCAGTGTGGAGGCTACATACAGGGGGCACAGGTACCGAGTCAGTGTTGAGGCTACATACAGGGGGCACAGGTACCGAGTCAGTGTGGAGGCTACATACAGGGGGCACCGGTACCGAGTCAGTGTGGAGGCTATATACAGGGGGCACCGGTACCGAGTCAGTGTGGAGGCTACATACAGGGGGCACAGGTACCGAGTCAGTGTGGAGGCTACATACAGGGGGCACAGGTACCGAGTCAGTGTGGAGGCTATATACAGGGGGCACCGGTACCGAGTCAGTGTGGAGGCTACATACAGGGGGCACCGTTACCGAGTCAGTGTGGAGGCTACATACAGGGGGCACAGGTACCGAGTCAGTGTGGAGGCTATATACAGGGGGCACTGGTACTGAGTCAGTGTGGAGGCTACATACAGGGGGCACCGGTACCGAGTCAGTGTGGAGGCTACATACAGGGGGCACAGGTACCGAGTCAGTGTGGAGGCTACATACAGGGGGCACAGGTACCGAGTCAGTGTGGAGGCTATATACAGGGGGCACCGGTACCGAGTCAGTGTGGAGGCTACATACAGGGGGCACCGGTACCGAGTCAGTGTGGAGGCTACATACAGGGGGCACCGGTACCGAGTCAGTGTGGAGGCTATATACAGGGGGCACAGGTACCGAGTCAGTGTGGAGGCTATATACAGGGGGCACAGGTACCGAGTCAGTGTGGAGGCTACATACAGGGGGCACAGGTACCGAGTCAGTGTGGAGGCTACATACAGGGGGCACAGGTACCGAGTCAGTGTGGAGGCTACCGACATGAGTGCCATGGGGCGGTAATAATTTAGGCAGATTACCTTTGCTTCCTTGGGCAAAAGGACTATGGTGGTCTGCTTGAAACATGTAGGTATTACAGACTCGGTCAGGGGGAGGTTGAAAATGTCAGTGAAGACACTTGACAGTTGGTCTGCACATGCTTTGAGTACACGTCCTGGTAATCCTTCTGGCCCAGCGGCCTTGTGAATGTTGACCTGTTTAAAGGTTTTGTTCACTTCGGCTACCGAGAGCTTTATCACACAGTCATCCAGAACAGCTGGTGCTCTCGTGCATGCTTCAGTGTTGCTTGCCTCGAAGCGAGCATAAAAGGCATTTAGCTCGTCTGGTAGGCTCGCGTCATTGGGCAGCTCGCGTCTGGGTTTCCCTTAGTAGTCTGTAATAGTTTGCAAGCCCTGCCACATCCGATGAGCATCAGAGCCGGTGTAGCTATTTGGCATGGGTCCCCAGTTGGGCCGACCAACCAGTGCTCCCACACATTGGCTAACCGGGCTATCTGCATTGTGTCCCGCCGTTCGTCTGAGGGCAGTTGCTGTCTGTGGTAGATCAATCCACTTAATTTTTGCAACTGACAGAATCTGTATAACCATAACAAGGCCACGGTATATGGAGGGCATATTTTATATATATATATATATTTTTTTTGACACTTCATTCAGACAGTAAGGAAATCAAACAGGCATGTGGGAGAAAGAGTGAGTAGGAAGGGATTGAACCCTGGTCTCCAGTGGGGAGTTTTATATGCCAGATGCCAGTATTACCACTTGACCACAGCTCTGCCATCTTACCCAGGATCTTGCTGATGTTGGAATTGTGCATGTCGGGGAAGGTCTGCAGGATCTTCCTCCTCTCGTCCTTGGCCCACACCATGAAAGCATTCATGGGTCTCTTAATGTGGGGCTCAGTACTGTTCCTGCCCCTGGTCTCTCTGAAGACCCGGGCCTCTGTAGTGCAGGAGACACCTGTGGGAAGGGAGGGCCATTTCATGACTTACTCAATCACTCACTCGTTCGTGTAAAAAAACGTTTAAGCCACAGAGTACATACATTGCACCGTATGTCTAAGAGCGTGGCTTCCAGACAGTGAGGGAGGGGACAATTGAAAGTGTATGTGTCTGTGTGTGTGTGTGTGTGTGTGTGTGTGTGTGTGTGTGTGTGTGTGTGTGTGTGTGTGTGTGTGTGTGTGTGTGTGCGCACTTGTGTTTTACAGTAAGGATGGGGTCTGTGTCTACTCTACACAGAAGAGCATAGAGGCCGCAGAAATAGGGGTGGACCCCCTGCGGTCGCCATCAACGACGCTCTGATTATCAGACAGATAACATCTCTGTTTACGGTCCCGTGTTTACAGCTCTGATTTCAAACCACAGCATGATGAATGCTTACCAATCCACCGTAACCTGTAAACACTGGGGGTTTTATAGAAAACAGGTGGGCTTCTGGGCCAGAAAATATTTTAAGAACCAATTCCGTTTTTTAACTGCCTTGCTTCTGTTTGCATACTTCGGCAGGGTGGAATTGTCTGAGACACAAACAGTGTTTGGTGGGTTGGAAAGAAGAATCTAGAACACCGCTTCTTGTTCCTCGTCGACGTACAGTAAGAAGCCCACTGTGTCGTATTAAAGGTCCTTAATTTGAAAAACTAAACGGAAGCCCCGTCATTTGGTTTGCTATAAAGTTCAGGGGTTGTGATGGGGGTATTGAACTGTAATATCACAGAGTGGGCCTTATTGGTGCAAGGCAGGGGTTTGTGCCTGGACATTCAAGTGTCCACTTACTGAGGCGATCCGAGGAGAACACAAATATTTGGGTCTGGTGAATACCTGTGTGCAGAGCAGACGATCTCTCTGTCTGTGTCTCTGCCGTAGGGAACAAAGTTGAAAGAGGCCCCAAAAGTGGCACTATCTAACCAAGGGCCCCAAGTGAAGGGTCACTGGCATCTATTTAGCCTGAGCAGGATGTGCCCACTTTTGCCTCGAACCCAACCTCTTTTCCTGTCTGTTAAAGATCTGTCTGACCCTCTCTCTTCTCCTCTGGTGTCCTACTATTACGCACCAAGCCATACAGCGGCAATGTACTTCTATACACATTCATATAAACACCAATGGCAAGCACACACACAGTCATAAACATGAACCAGAACACACTGTACTGTACAGTATGCTCTTAGGTAAAAGTATGGAGAACTGAAAGAGATGTGTATGTAGAACTTTCAGGAGATGGGACAGAAAGGGAGAAAAATGTATTTTTTAAAACATTTTTTGAAACAAAGAACACATTACTGAGACATTTTGAAAGAAAGAAGGAACATATTATTGAGACATTTTTAAAGAAGGAACATATTATTGAGACATTTTGAAAGAAAGAAGGAACATATTATTGAGACATTTTGAAAGAAAGGAGGAACATATTATTGAGACATTTTGAAAGAAGGAACATATTATTGAGACATTTTGAAAGAAAGGCAGGAGGGAACAAAAGGAAACTCACCATGAGCATCCTCATGTCTGGTGAGGTCAATGACCCTGTGGCCCGTCTTTCCATCCTCTCCCAGGTTGCCCAGGTGCTGACTCAAACTCTCAAAGTGCATCCGCTCCTAAAACGCACAGAGGTCAAAGGTCATTAAGGGTTGATTCACACCACGGAGCCGAGCCAAGCGAGCCGAGCTGTACGGAGCTGACCTGGTTTACGCACCACAGTTGTCGGAACCATGCTGCAAAGAACAATGTGAAAATAAATATCCACGCCAGCACAGTACAGTTTGGGTCTGCCTAATAGAGTCCAATTAAGAGGCCTGTAAAGCTCTGGTATAAGGGCTCAGAGAGAATAACACAATCATCACATCACAGAACACACATTCTCAAAGAAATTCCGCAATTTAGCAAACGTACACAGCAAACAAGTTTGGGTCTTCGATGCGTAGCTGTTTGCATTGTAATTTGGCCGTCTTCGGATCAAAGGTTCTGCTCTTCTTTGTGATCTTAGAGGCGGTCTATATGAGTAGGTTCGTGCTAATGATCGTGTGGCACACTCGACTCATATTTTCTCACACGCTGCTTTTGGCGAGAGGTAAGAGTTTAAAGACAGCCACTCCAGCTTAGGGGCGGTAGGGGAGGAGGTTTTTGAGAAAAGACCGGATCGAAAAGAAGAAGAGAACAGGAGAATAAATGAAGACAAATAATACAGGAAAAATGAAGAGAGAGAAAGACAAAGAATTATCCTGCACTGTCCAACCATCCTGCCTACTGAGTCTCTGCTTATCCTGCACTGTCCAACCATCCTGCCTACTGAGTCTCTGCTTATCCTGCACTGTCCACCCATCCTGCCTACTGAGTCTCTGCTTATCCTGCACTGTCCAACCATCCTGCCTACTGAGTCTCTGCTTATCCTGCACTGTCCAACCATCCTGCCTACTGAGTCTCTGCTTATCCTGCACTGTCCACCCATCCTGCCTACTGAGTCTCTGCTTATCCTGCACTGTCCACCCATCCTGCCTACTGAGTCTCTGCTTATCCTGCACTGAGTCTCTGCTTATCCTGCACTGTCCACCCATCCTGCCTACTGAGTCTCTGCTTATCCTGCACTGAGTCTCTGCTTATCCTGCACTGTCCACCCATCCTGCCTACTGAGTCTCTGCTTATCCTGCACTGAGTCTCTGCTTATCCTGCACTGTCCACCCATCCTGCCTACTGAGTCTCTGCTTATCCTGCACTGTCCACCCATCCTGCCTACTGAGTCTCTGCTTATCCTGCACTGTCCAACCATCCTGCCTACTGAGTCTCTGCTTATCCTGCACTGTCCAACCATCCTGCCTACTGAGTCTCTGCTTATCCTGCACTGTCCACCCATCCTGCCTACTGAGTCTCTGCTTATCCTGCACTGTCCAACCATCCTGCCTACTGAGTCTCTGCTTATCCTGCACTGTCCAACCATCCTGCCTACTGAGTCTCTGCTTATCCTGCACTGTCCACCCATCCTGCCTACTGAGTCTCTGCTTATCCTGCACTGTCCACCCATCCTGCCTACTGAGTCTCTGCTTATCCTGCACTGAGTCTCTGCTTATCCTGCACTGTCCACCCATCCTGCCTACTGAGTCTCTGCTTATCCTGCACTGTCCACCCATCCTGCCTACTGAGTCTCTGCTTATCCTGCACTGTCCACCCATCCTGCCTACTGAGTCTCTGCTTATCCTGCACTGTCCACCCATCCTGCCTACTGAGTCTCTGCTTATCCTGCACTGAGTCTCTGCTTATCCTGCACTGTCCACCCATCCTGCCTACTGAGTCTCTGCTTATCCTGCACTGAGTCTCTGCTTATCCTGCACTGTCCACCCATCCTGCCTACTGAGTCTCTGCTTATCCTGCACTGTCCACCCATCCTGCCTACTGAGTCTCTGCTTATCCTGCACTGTCCACCCATCATGCCTACTGAGTCTCTGCTTATCCTGCACTGTCCACCCATCCTGCCTACTGAGTCTCTGCTTATCCTGCACTGTCCACCCATCCTGCCTACTGAGTCTCTGCTTATTCTGCACTGTCCAACCATCCTGCCTACTGAGTCTCTGCTTATCCTGCACTGAGTCTCTGCTTATCCTGCACTGTCCACCCATCCCGGCTACTGAGTCTCTGCTTATCCTGCACTGTCCACCCATCCTGCCTACTGAGTCTCTGCTTATCCTGCACTGTCCACCCATCCTGCCTACTGAGTCTCTGCTTATCCTGCACTGTCCACCCATCCTGCCTACTGAGTCTCTGCTTATCCTGCACTGTCCACCCATCCTGCCTACTGAGTCTCTGCTTATCCTGCACTGTCCAACCATCCTGCCTACTGAGTCTCTGCTTATCCTGCACTGAGTCTCTGCTTATCCTGCACTGTCCACCCATCCCGGCTACTGAGTCTCTGCTTATCCTGCACTGTCCACCCATCCTGCCTACTGAGTCTCTGCTTATCCTCCACTGAGTCTCTGCTTATCCTGCACTGTCCACCCATCCTGCCTACTGAGTCTCTGCTTATCCTGCACTGTCCACCCATCCTGCCTACTGAGTCTCTGCTTATCCTGCACTGAGTCTCTGCTTATCCTGCACTGTCCACCCATCCTGCCTACTGAGTCTCTGCTTATCCTGCACTGTCCACCCATCCTGCCTACTGAGTCTCTGCTTATCCTGCACTGTCCACCCATCCTGCCTACTGAGTCTCTGCTTATCCTGCACTGTCCACCCATCCTGCCTACTGAGTCTCTGCTTATCCTGCACTGTCCACCCATCCTGCCTACTGAGTCTCTGCTTATCCTGCACTGTCCACCCATCCTACCCACTGAGTCTCTGCTTATCCTGCACTGTCCACCCATCCTGCCTACTGAGTCTCTGCTTATCCTGCACTGTCCACCCATCCTGCCTACTGAGTCTCTGCTTATCCTGCACTGTCCACCCATCCTGCCTACTGAGTCTCTGCTTATCCTGCACTGTCCACCCATCCTGCCTACTGAGTCTCTGCTTATCCTGCACTGTCCACCCATCCTGCCTACTGAGTCTCTGCTTATCCTGCACTGTCCACCCATCCTGCCTACTGAGTCTCTGCTTATCCTGCACTGTCCACCCATCCTGCCTACTGAGTCTCTGCTTATCCTGCACTGTCCACCCATCCTGCCTACTGAGTCTCTGCTTATCCTGCACTGTCCACCCATCCTGCCTACTGAGTCTCTGCTTATCCTGCACTGTCCACCCATCCTGCCTACTGAGTCTCTGCTTATCCTGCACTGTCCAACCATCCTGCCTACTGAGTCTCTGCTTATCCTGCACTGTCCACCCATCCTGCCTACTGAGTCTCTGCTTATCCTGCACTGTCCACCCATCCTGCCTACTGAGTCTCTGCTTATCCTGCACTGTCCACCCATCCTACCTACTGAGTCTCTGCTTATCCTGCACTGTCCACCCATCCTGCCTACTGAGTCTCTGCTTACCCTGCACTGTCCACCCATCCTGCCTACTGAGTCTCTGCTTATTCTGCACTGTCCAACCATCCTGCCTACTGAGTCTCTGCTTATCCTGCACTGTCCACCCATCCTGCCTACTGAGTCTCTGCTTATCCTGCACTGTCCACCCATCATGCCTACTGAGTCTCTGCTTATCCTGCACTGTCCACCCATCCTGCCTACTGAGTCTCTGCTTATCCTGCACTGTCCACCCATCCTGCCTACTGAGTCTCTGCTTATTCTGCACTGTCCAACCATCCTGCCTACTGAGTCTCTGCTTATCCTGCACTGAGTCTCTGCTTATCCTGCACTGTCCACCCATCCCGGCTACTGAGTCTCTGCTTATCCTGCACTGTCCACCCATCCTGCCTACTGAGTCTCTGCTTATCCTGCACTGTCCACCCATCCTGCCTACTGAGTCTCTGCTTATCCTGCACTGTCCACCCATCCTGCCTACTGAGTCTCTGCTTATCCTGCACTGTCCACCCATCCTGCCTACTGAGTCTCTGCTTATCCTGCACTGTCCAACCATCCTGCCTACTGAGTCTCTGCTTATCCTGCACTGAGTCTCTGCTTATCCTGCACTGTCCACCCATCCCGGCTACTGAGTCTCTGCTTATCCTGCACTGTCCACCCATCCTGCCTACTGAGTCTCTGCTTATCCTCCACTGAGTCTCTGCTTATCCTGCACTGTCCACCCATCCTGCCTACTGAGTCTCTGCTTATCCTGCACTGTCCACCCATCCTGCCTACTGAGTCTCTGCTTATCCTGCACGGAGTCTCTGCTTATCCTGCACTGTCCACCCATCCTGCCTACTGAGTCTCTGCTTATCCTGCACTGTCCACCCATCCTGCCTACTGAGTCTCTGCTTATCCTGCACTGTCCACCCATCCTGCCTACTGAGTCTCTGCTTATCCTGCACTGTCCACCCATCCTGCCTACTGAGTCTCTGCTTATCCTGCACTGTCCACCCATCCTGCCTACTGAGTCTCTGCTTATCCTGCACTGTCCACCCATCCTACCCACTGAGTCTCTGCTTATCCTGCACTGTCCACCCATCCTGCCTACTGAGTCTCTGCTTATCCTGCACTGTCCACCCATCCTGCCTACTGAGTCTCTGCTTATCCTGCACTGTCCACCCATCCTGCCTACTGAGTCTCTGCTTATCCTGCACTGTCCACCCATCCTGCCTACTGAGTCTCTGCTTATCCTGCACTGTCCACCCATCCTGCCTACTGAGTCTCTGCTTATCCTGCACTGTCCACCCATCCTGCCTACTGAGTCTCTGCTTATCCTGCACTGTCCACCCATCCTGCCTACTGAGTCTCTGCTTATCCTGCACTGTCCACCCATCCTGCCTACTGAGTCTCTGCTTATCCTGCACTGTCCACCCATCCTGCCTACTGAGTCTCTGCTTATCCTGCACTGTCCACCCATCCTGCCTACTGAGTCTCTGCTTATCCTGCACTGTCCAACCATCCTGCCTACTGAGTCTCTGCTTATCCTGCACTGTCCACCCATCCTGCCTACTGAGTCTCTGCTTATCCTGCACTGTCCACCCATCCTGCCTACTGAGTCTCTGCTTATCCTGCACTGTCCACCCATCCTACCTACTGAGTCTCTGCTTATCCTGCACTGTCCACCCATCCTGCCTACTGAGTCTCTGCTTACCCTGCACTGTCCACCCATCCTGCCTACTGAGTCTCTGCTTATTCTGCACTGTCCAACCATCCTGCCTACTGAGTCTCTGCTTATCCTGCACTGTCCACCCATCCTGCCTACTGAGTCTCTGCTTATCCTGCACTGTCCACCCATCCTACCTACTGAGTCTCTGCTTATCCTGCACTGTCCACCCATCCCGCCTACTGAGTCTCTGCTTATCCTGCACTGTCCACCCATCCTGCCTACTGAGTCTCTGCTTATCCTGCACTGTCCACCCATCCTGCCTACTGAGTCTCTGCTTATCCTGCACTGTCCACCCATCCTGCCTACTGAGTCTCTGCTTATCCTGCACTGTCCACCCATCCTACCTACTGAGTCTCTGCTTATCCTGCACTGTCCACCCATCCTGCCTACTGAGTCTCTGCTTATCCTGCACTGTCCACCCATCCTGCCTACTGAGTCTCTGCTTATCCTGCACTGTCCAACCATCCTGCCTACTGAGTCTCTGCTTATCCTGCACTGTCCACCCATCCTGCCTACTGAGTCTCTGCTTATCCTGCACTGTCCACCCATCCTGCCTACTGAGTCTCTGCTTATCCTGCACTGTCCACCCATCCTGCCTACTGAGTCTCTGCTTATCCTGCACTGTCCAACCATCCTGCCTACTGAGTCTCTGCTTATCCTGCACTGTCCACCCATCCTGCCTACTGAGTCTCTGCTTATCCTGCACTGTCCACCCATCCTGCCTACTGAGTCTCTGCTTATCCTGCACTGTCCACCCATCCTGCCTACTGAGTCTCTGCTTATTCTGCACTGTCCACCCATCCTGCCTACTGAGTCTCTGCTTATTCTGCACTGTCCAACCATCCTGCCTACTGAGTCTCTGCTTATCCTGCACTGTCCACCCATCCTGCCTACTGAGTCTCTGCTTATCCTGCACCGAGTCTCTGCTTATCCTGCACTGTCCACCCATCCTGCCTACTGAGTCTCTGCTTATCCTGCACTGTCCACCCATCCTGCCTACTGAGTCTCTGCTTATCCTGCACTGTCCACCCATCCTGCCTACTGAGTCTCTGCTTATCCTGCACTGTCCACCCATCCTGCCTACTGAGTCTCTGCTTATCCTGCACTGTCCACCCATCCTGCCTACTGAGTCTCTGCTTATCCTGCACTGTCCACCCATCCTGCCTACTGAGTCTCTGCTTATCCTGCACTGTCCACCCATCCTGCCTACTGAGTCTCTGCTTATTCTGCACTGTCCAACCATCCTGCCTACTGAGTCTCTGCTTATCCTGCACTGTCCACCCATCCTGCCTACTGAGTCTCTGCTTATCCTGCACTGAGTCTCTGCTTATCCTGCACTGTCCACCCATCCTGCCTACTGAGTCTCTGCTTATCCTGCACTGTCCACCCATCCTGCCTACTGAGTCTCTGCTTATCCTGCACTGTCCACCCATCCTGCCTACTGAGTCTCTGCTTATCCTGCACTGAGTCTCTGCTTATCCTGCACTGTCCACCCATCCTGCCTACTGAGTCTCTGCTTATCCTGCAGTGTCCACCCATCCTGCCTACTGAGTCTCTGCTTATCCTGCACTGTCCACCCATCCTGCCTACTGAGTCTCTGCTTATCCTGCACTGAGTCTCTGCTTATCCTGCACTGAGTCTCTGCTTATCCTGCACTGTCCACCCATCCTGCCTACTGAGTCTCTGCTTATCCTGCACTGAGTCTCTGCTTATCCTGCACTGAGTCTCTGCTTATCCTGCACTGAGTCTCTGCTTATCCTGCACTGAGTCTCTGCTTATCCTGCACTGTCCACCCATCCTGCCTACTGAGTCTCTGCTTATCCTGCACTGAGTCTCTGCTTATCCTGCACTGAGTCTCTGCTTATCCTGCACTGTCCACCCATCCTACCCACTGAGTCTCTGCTTATCCTGCACTGTCCACCCATCCTACCCACTGAGTCTCTGCTTATCCTGCACTGTCCACCCATCCTGCCTACTGAGTCTCTGCTTATCCTGCACTGTCCACCCATCCTCCCATCCGCTCCAAAACTGTGTTGGAAAAGACTGTAATATATATATATATAAAACACACACACACAGCGGGGTCTGAAATTGTTGGCACCCTTGATAAAGATGAGGAAAAATGACTGTATAAAATAAATAATTCAAATACTGAGCTATATTGTATGATCAAAAACACTATATTATTTTGAACTAATACAATTGCTCATAGAAAGAGATTTTGACACCCCTGTTTTAATAATGGCACTGAGCATTTTTCTAAAATGTTTTATAGACCATTCCTCCATACAGAATATTTCCAGATCCTTGACATCCTTCGTCTGGGCCGCAGGTTTTCAATGGGATTTAAATTCCGGCGATTTTGTGGTCAATTAATGATTTCTTTGTGTATTTTAATCTGTACTTCGGGTTACTGATCCACTTGCGGCCAAGTTTCAGGCAGAGGCAACCACGTCCTGGTACTTGGTCAAGTTCATGATGCCCTTTAACAAGGGCCCCAGGACCAAAAAAGCCCAATAACATCAAAGATCCACCCCCATATTTTACAGCAGGAATGGGGTACTTAGATATCTTTTAATGTACTGTCATTTCAATGCCAAACCCACCACTGGTATGCATGGCCAAAAAGCTCTACGTCATCCTGGAGTTGGTTAAACGGCACTTGGATTGAAACTAGTGCTCTGGTCAGATTGATTACATGGAAATTCACATCAACGGGGCTGTCGTGGAGCGGGTTGGGAGCTTTCAAGTTCCTTGCTGTCCACATCACTAAGGACCTATCATGGTCCAAACACACCAACATAGTCAGGAGGCTGAAAAGATTTGGCATGGGACCTCAGATCCTTAAAGAGTTCCACAGCTCCGCCAATGAGAGCAACTTGACTGGTTGCATCACTGCTTAGTAGAGCGTCCTGCCATCCAGGGCCTCAATGCCAGGCGGTGTCAGAGAGGAAGGCCCGAAAAATTGGCGGATGTGACAAATAAAACTTGATTTGAAATAGAGTTCCTTGACCACGCACACCAGTGGTGGGTTTAGTGTCGAAATCAGGACGCATAAGGCAGGAATAACCCCATACACACTGTAAAAATATGTCGGTGGATCTTTGATGTTATGTGGCTGTTTCTGACTCTACAAGCCCCGGGGCCCTTAAAGGCATCATGAACTACCAGGATATTTTTGCCAAAAAACCTTCACCGGGGGATTTCGAGTCACCTAAAGACCTATAGGAGACGAATACAGACAATAAAGAGACAATGACTTGTAACGATTTTTTTTAAAGAGCCAGTCTCTGCCTGCAGAGAAAATGAAGGGGCCAATTTCAATTCCAAGACTCACAGAACACTTGGAAACCGTCTACAGGACTAACTCAAGATCAAATCAGGACTCACCCAAAAGTCCCCCAAAAAGTCATTTGGGACTTAATCTGCACACGTACTTAGTATGGCAGCAAGCCTACAGTCAGAAGTCCAACGTGGTCGCTCGTAAATGACAACAATGATGAATAATTGACATTAGCTACATTGTTCAAAGCCATAAAAGAACGTTTTAAAAAAGATACAATTGTGACTTTATGGGACTGAGGCTTGTCCAACATTCAACTCGATCTATCTCGACTTAAAAAAAGACACACAGAGCTCCTCTATTGGCTAGGCTCTCCTGGGCACACGTTTCAACGGGTTGCTATGGCAGCCCTATAAACACCGCGCCGGCCGAGCAGTTTTATCAGCGTCGTGTTGAGCTCATTACCGCGGCAACACATACGGGCAAACCCTGCTCTCACCGACCCACACATGTTAACTGCTTCCTCCAGGAGCAGTGAAATCCCTCACTCCTCCTTCTCTCCCTCCTCCCTCACTCTGCCTGTCATCTCTCAACACAGACGCCTTGCCCTGTTGCCCACTGAAACTGAAGGAGCTCATGGCCCACCCTATTTAAAAAATAGTACACAGAGTGTTGAATAAATGCAGTGCCCGCCATAACTATTTGGTCAGTGACAATTGTGTTGTTGTTTTAGCTGTACTGTACTACAGCACTTTGGATTTGAAAGGATATAATGACTATGAGGTTAATATGCCAACTGGTAGCTTTCAGTTGAGGGTATTTTAATCCATATCGGTTGAACCATCTCAAAATTACAGCACTTTTTGCTGCCCCCCTCCCCCCCAATTCAGTTATATGCATACTAAAGTAGTCAAAAGTATAGTATTTGGTCCCATATTCCTAGCACACAATGACTACATCAAGCTTGGGACACTATAAACTCGTTGGATACATTTCCTGTTTGATTTGGTGAATTTTTCAGATGATTTTGTGTCTAGTAGAACTTAACCTAAACGTCATAGTCATTGTGTCTAGTAGAACTTAACCTAAACGTCATAGTCATTGTGTCTAGTAGAACTTAACCTAAACGTCATAGTCATTGTGTCTAGTAGACCTTAACCTAAACGTCATAGTCATTGTGTCTAGTAGAACTTAACCTAAACGTCATAGTCATTGTGTCTAGTAGAACTTAACCTAAACGTCATAGTCATTGTGTCTAGTAGAACTTAACCTAAACGTCATAGTCATTGTGTCTAGTAGAACTTAACCTAAACGTCATAGTCATTGTGTCTAGTAGAACTTAACCTAAACGTCATAGTCATTGTGTCTAGTAGAACTTAACCTAAACGTCATAGTCATTGTGTCTAGTAGAACTTAACCTAAACGTCATAGTCATTGTGTCTAGTAGAACTTAACCTAAACGTCATAGTCATTGTGTCTAGTAGAACTTAACCTAAACGTCATAGTCATTGTGTCTAGTAGAACTTAACCTAAACGTCATAGTCATTGTGTCTAGTAGAACTTAACCTAAACGTCATAGTCATTGTGTCTAGTAGAACTTAACCTAAACGTCATAGTCATTGTGTCTAGTAGAACTTAACCTAAACGTCATAGTCATTGTGTCTAGTCGAACTTAACCTAAACGTCATAGTCATTGTGTCTAGTAGAACTTAACCTAAACGTCATAGTCATTGTGTCTAGTAGAACTTAACCTAAACGTCATAGTCATTGTGTCTAGTAGAACTTAACCTAAACGTCATAGTCATTGTGTCTAGTAGAACTTAACCTAAACGTCATAGTCATTGTGTCTAGTAGAACTTAACCTAAACGTCATAGTCATTGTGTCTAGTAGAACTTAACCTAAACGTCATAGTCATTGTGTCTAGTAGAACTTAACCTAAACGTCATAGTCATTGTGTCTAGTAGAACTTAACCTAAACGTCATAGTCATTGTGTCTAGTAGAACTTAACCTAAACGTCATAGTCATTGTGTCTAGTCGAACTTAACCTAAACGTCATAGTCATTGTGTCTAGTAGAACTTAACCTAAACGTCATAGTCATTGTGTCTAGTAGAACTTAACCTAAACGTCATAGTCATTGTGTCTAGTAGAACTTAACCTAAACGTCATAGTCATTGTATCATTTCAAATCCAAGGTGCTGGAGTACAGAGCTAAAACAACAACATGGCATTGCATTTATAGGCCTTGATTTTTAACATCAACGCTAACGCAAAAGTACTTATACATGACTCAAAACAAACGACGAGACGCGTCCTACCAATGACAACACGCGCCATCACACCCTGTGAACAGCACAACAGGCAAAAGAGACGGCTGTGTGGTGACTGGCCGGACTCAAGGCATCCCCATTCTAATGTTCTCCTCAACCTTCCCTCCTTTGCCTGCAGTGTGGCACACTAAAGAGCTGGTGTGACGTAGTTGAGTAGTCCAGACAGCTGATGTCAACTACCGACAGAGTTAAGTGGGTTTAGTGACAGGGGCGTTCAAATAAAGCACTAGCCCTCTCCTGAGTAGGACGCATTAACGCTCTACGCAGGGGCAGCTCACTTGCTCAAAACTGGCCTAAACTGACTCCACACACACACCTACACACCTACACACACACACACACACACTCTCAGTTGTCTCTCTCTCACACACACAGTCTCTCTTTCTCTCACACACACAGTATCACACACACAGTCTCTCTCTCACACACACACTCACACAGTGTCACACACACACAGTATCACACACACAGCCTCTCTCTCACACACACACACACACACACACACAGTATCACACACAGTATCACACAAACACTATCAAACACACAGTCTCACTCTCACCCCCCCCCCCCCCCCCACACACACACAGTGTTCACACACACAGTGTTCACACACACAGTATCACACAGAGTGTCACACACACACAGTATCACACACACAGTCTCTCTCTCACACACACACACACATACAGTATCACACACACAGTCTCTCTCTCACAAACACACACACAGTGTCACACACACAGTCTCTCTCTCATACACACGACACCCACACATACAGTATCACACACACAGTCTCTCTCTCTCACACACACACACACACACACACACACACACACACATACAGTATCACACACACAGTCTCTCTCTCACAAACACACACACAGTGTCACACACACAGTCTCTCTCTCATACACACGACACCCACACATACAGTATCACACACACAGTCTCTCTCTCTCTCTCACACACACACACACACACACACACACACACATACAGTATCACACACACAGTCTCTCTCTCACAAACACACACACAGTGACACACACACCGTGTCACACACACAGTCTCTCTCTCA
>NC_034195.2:4823630-4836041 GCF_002021735.2 Oncorhynchus kisutch
ACTCTTCAAGGCAGAGGGCGAGAGGGGGCCTGAGGAGTTTTGAGGCTGCGGCAGGGAGGCCATTTTGGCTCCGGGCGAGATCTGCATGCTGGCCAGCTGGGCAGCATACAGCTGCTACAAAGGGAGGAAATAGGGAAACCGACAAGTTATTAACATCAGCAGCCAGCCGCTAGTCGGACACTTACTTCCCGCCTCCTCTCTTTTTATGACTCAGTGTATCGTTTTCTTATCCCTGCTTGGCAAAGCTCCTGTCTACAATGTGATGTGTGTGTCAGAGCCAACCACACACACACACACACACACACACAATTCTGAGAGAAAACACAGAGCACTTGTCTTTAGTTGATCGGGTTGAAGCTAGAATGAAATAAGATAACTGTGAACATTGTTGGAAGAATATGTTTGTTTACCAAGGTTGGGTTCCAGAGATTTAACATTTAACTCAAATCATCGACGGTGTATCTACGATGCCAATTCATTCAACTGATGCTTGGAACAGAGGGGCGTATTGATTCATATCAACGCTTGGATCCAGTTTGAGGTTTTGAGTGTTCCTCAAAACTTCAAGTCAGAGAAATGCTTAAAAGTTAAATGACAGAGTGCACATGTATATATATTTCTTATTCTTCACAGAATAACTCTTGAGAATCAACCTCAATTCAGTCCAAGACACTTGGTAAATATTTTTAAACAATCTAGCAAAGAGAAACGCAGAGTCTCTGTCTGAGGTCCAGCAGTCTGAATCAAAGCTCTGACCACTGCCTGAAACCGCTGTCAACCTCCGTCTGAGGACTTGACAACATATCAAAGCCCCAATCCTGTAGGAAAACCACCCAGAAATGGCTTGTGTTCAGTAAAACTTGGCCTGCCTCACTCTCCTCCCTACCTCCTCCTCTCCTCTAATCTCTCCCTTTCACCACTCTTCTTTAATTTTATGTTCTCTCTCCTCTCTTGTATCTTCTCTTCTCCTCTCCCCCTCCCTCACTCCTCTCCCCCTTCCCCTCCCCACTCTTCGCTCCCCCCACCCTTCTCCTTCCTCTCTCCCCAGTCTCTCATGGCCCCAGTGTTGTGAGATCTAATTTCACTTCAGTATAAACTGCTAGGCCTCCTGGGAGCTCTGAGGTCCGGGAGGAGGGCGGCAGACACACGAGACCCACCGCAGCGGAGCGGAGGACCGCCGCGCCGTCTTATTCTGGGGTTCAGGCAGTGAGTTGGACGGCCCTCTCCCAAGCCGATATTAAACACAAACAGAAGGTACCCTCGCCGCAATGAAACAAAGCCCTGATGTCACACCGCTTATTTTCCTTGGAGAGTACGAGGAGCGCCCGGGCCTCTGGCGATATGAGATCTGCGCAAGAATGTGCTTTGAATGACTGGTGGGGCCTCACACGTCAATCATTAGTGGCCGCAAGCGTTACTCGCCGCGGTGCATGGCTGCTGTTCATACGACTGGGGAGGAGAAGAGAGCTGGGATTGAGGTATCGACGCGGAATGTCTCAGAGGCCCATTGCACATGCACAAACACACACACTGTCTCGCTCTCTACTAAGCACGAATTATGTATGGGAATGAGTAAGACAGTTAGACACCGGAAGTCTGAGTTATGGGCCTCTATACCCAAGTACACTCACACCCAAACAAACTAAAACAGGAATGCCCCGCCCCATTAAATATGGCTGCCAAAACAACATCAGACAAGAGCTTCACACATACAGTGCATTCGGAAAGTATTCAGACCCCTTCCCTTTCTCCACATTTTGTTACGTTAAAGCCTTATTTGAAAATGAATCAAAAATAAATAAATCCATATCAATTTACACACAATACCCCACAACGACAAAGTGAAAACAGTTATTTTTTTAACATTTGACACATTTATTACAAATAAAAACAGAAACAATTTACATAAGTATTCAGACCCTTTGCTATGAGACTCGAAACTGAGCTCAGGAGCGTCCTGTTTCCATTGATCATCCTTGAGATGTTTCTATAACTTGATTGCAGTCCGCCTGTCTATATAAAGGTCCCACAGTTGACAGTGCATGTGAGAGCAAATACCAAGCCATGAGGTCGAAGGAATTGTCCGTAGAGCTCCGAGACAGGATTGTGTTGAAGCACAGATCTGGGGAAGGGTGACAAAACATTTCTAAAGCATTGAAGGTCCCCAAGAACACAGTGGCCTCCATCATTCTTAAATGAAAGAAGTTTGGAACCACCAAGACTCTTCCTAGAGCTGGCCGCCCAGCCAAACTGAGCAATCGGGGGAGAAAGGCCTTGGTCAGGGAGGTGACCAAGAACCCGATTGTCACTCTGACAGAGCTCCAGAGTTCCTCTGTGGAGATGGGAAAACCTTTGTGAAGGAAACCATCTCTGCAGCACTCCACCAATCAGGTATTTATGGTAGAGTGGCCAGACGGAAGCCACTCCTCAGTAAAAGCCACATGACAGCCCGCTTGGAGTTTGCCAAAAGGCACCTAAAGACTCTCAGACCATGAGAAACAAGATTCTCTGGTCTGATGAAACCTTTGGCCTGAATGTATAGCGTCACTTCTGGAGGAAACCTGGCACCATCTCTATGATGAAGCATGGTGGTGGCAGCATCATGTTGTGGGGATGTTTTTCAGCGGCAGGGAGACTAGTCAGGATGGAGGGAAAGATAAACAGAGCAAAGGACATGATGAAAACCGGCTCCAGAGCGCTCAAGACCTCAGACTGGGGTGAAAGTTTACCTTCCAACAGGACAATGACCTTAAGCACACAGCCAAGACCACGCAGGAGTGGCTTTGGGACAAGTCTCTGAATGTCCTTGAGTGGCCCAGCCAGAGCCCTGATTTGAACCTGATCGAACATCTCTGGAGAGGCCTGAAAATAGCTGTGCAGCGACGCTCCCCACCCAACCTGACAGAGCTTGAGAGGCTCTGTAGAGACGAATGTGATAAACTCCCCAAATACAGGTGTGCCAAGCTTGTAGCGTCATACCCAAGAAGACTCGAGGCTGTAATCGCTGCAAAAGGTGTTTCAACAAAGTACTGAGTAAAGGGTCTGAATAGTTTGACATTTTTATACATTTGTATTTTTTCTAAAAAACAGTTTTTTCTTTCATTACGGAGTATTGTGTATAGATTGAGGAGAAGAACAAGGCTGTAACACAACAACTTTTGGAAAAAGTCAAGGGGTCTGAATACTTTACAAATGCACTGTAGATCTGACAAACACGGCCGTAGTCGGCTGTAAACTGGGGAGTCAAACGGTGCAGATTGCCACAGTCATTCTTAGCCACATTGAGTCTTGTAAATGTACAATTTGACTGTTGTTTACCTGACATCGACCCTATCCTTGCCAATTGGCATAATGCCGTTTAAGGAACTGTCTAGTGTAAAAAACAGGCATTTTTCTCCCTTTTCCTGGGAAAAAAACACTGTGTGATCGATGGCCGGGCTAAAAGCCAATGTGCAACGTAAACAACGCCAATCGGACCTCTCGCTTTTCAGTAAACCCTGAGGAAAGACAATGATTTTCTAAATTACAAATTGACAAACAGTCTTCAAAAAGACCCCTCGCTGCCTGATTATTGGACGGGAGCTCTGGCAGTTAGTGCTAATTTGACTGAAACTAAATGATGAGTGTCATTTTCCTCCATCAATGCTGGTTTTGATAGCCAGGTTAGTGAAATAATACACAAGAGAAAGCATGTTATTGTGCTTTATAGATTTGAATCTGAGGGCTGAGTAGTGCTGATCTAGGATCATTTGTTCCTGATAGATAATAATGAATAAGGCTACATGGATCCTAGATCTACCCCTAGGGGGAGTGGGAGAATCCCCTTAGCTAGCTAGGTTTCTATTGATCAGGAAAACAAATGGGGTTTTGTCTTTTTCAGCAGGTTAGCAAGGAGAGAAGGGGGGAAATGGACTGCCTGTCTGCCTGACACTAACTAAGGAAAGGCTAGATGAAACACTTCCTGGTGTGTGTGTGTGTGTGTGTGTGTGTGTGTGTGTGTGTGTGTGTGTGTGTGTCCGTGTGTATTCCTATGTGTGTGTGTGTGTGTGTGTGTGTGTGTGTGTGTGTGTGTGTGTGTGTGTGTGTGTGTGTGTGTCCATGTGTATACCTATGTGTGTGTGTGTGTGTGTCCGTGTGTATTCCTATGTGTGTGTGAGTGTATGTCCGTGTGTATTCCTATGTGTGTGTGTGTGTGTGTGTGTGCATGCGTGCGCACGTGCATGCGTGTGTAAACGCACGTGTAATCATTCACATTAACTTCTTCGAGTTAGGGGGCGCACTTTTAATTTATGGATAAAAAAACGTTCCCGTTTTAAACAAGATATTTTGTCACGAAAAGATGCTCGACTGTAATTGACAGCTTTGGGGGAAAAAAAAAAGACATTATCTGTGAGTGCCCCAGAACTAATGCTACAGGCGAAACCAAGATGAAATTTCATACAGGAAATGGTCCAGATTTCGAATGCCCTGTGTTCCAATGTCTCCTTATATGGCTGTGAATGCGCCAGGAATGAGCCTGCACTTTCTGTCGTTTCCCCAAGGTGTCTGCAGCATTGTGACGTATTTGTAGGCATATCATTGGAAGATTGACCATAAGAGACTACATTTACCAGGTGTCCGCCCGGTGTCCTCCATCAAAATTATTGCGTAATCTCCAGGTCAATGCCCGTTCCATTTTCTTCAGAGGAGAAAGTCAACAGCCACGAATGATTTATCATCGATAGATATGTGAAAAACACCTTGAGGATATATTCTAAACAACGTTTGCCATGTTTCTGTCGATATTATGGAGTTAATTTGGAAAAAAGTTTGCGTTGTAAATGACTTTGTTTTTGTTTTTCTTACCCAAACGTGATGAACAAAACGGAGTGATTTGTCCTACACAAATAATCTTTCAGGAAAAACTGAACATTTGCTATCTAACTGAGAGTCTCCTCATTGAAAACATCTGAAGTTCTTCAAAGGTAAATTATTTTATTTGAATGCTTTTCTTGTTTTTGTGAAAATGTTGCCTGCTGAATGCTAGGCTAAATGCTATGCTAGCTATCAATACTCTTACACAAATGCTTGTTTAGCTATGGTTGAAAAGCATATTTTGAAAATCTGAGATGACAGTGTTGTTAACAAAAGGCTATGCTTCAGAGCTAATATATTTATTTCATTTCATTTGCGATTTTCATGAATAGTTAACGTTGCGTTATGGTAATGGGCTTGAGGCTATAAATAGGATCCCGGATACGGGATTGCTCGTCGCAACAGGTTAAGCGTGTCATATATATATTGCACACATATGATATGCCCTCTCATACTGCATACTCAAAGCTGAGCCTCATTGAGAACACATCACCACTCCTCAAGTTGGGCCAATGCCCTGAAACATTTAGACTTGATTCTCCTATAAACTCGTGAAAAATCACAGATGCCATGAAGGAAATCACATGCAGTGGGACACAATAATAATGGATTTGGTATTCCTTTTTCTTTCATTCTTCTGACCAATCACATCAGATCTTTTTCCAGAGCTGATTTGATTGGTCAAAAGAGCAATTAGTGGAAAATTGGTCTGGCTTTCTTTCTTTCACTCCAGCTGATGTATGCTTACATTTGTCCCCGATACAGTAGACAATGACACTGACACACGTTCATCCGCAGCTCTTTGACTCTCGAACACTACGGTAAGAGTGAAAACACACTATTTTTCTCACCGTTGTAGAGACTGTTTCGTACTGCTATGACAAATGGAGCTGTTGAGGCCTGTTACCTATTGTCTGTGTGTCTCTCTGTATCTCGCTTGTGTGTCGTTTTTTCATCTCACAGTGTCTATCTTTCATTTCACGCTGTGTCAATTTGTCTCTCTCTGGCTGCGTTTACACAGTTAGCCGAATTCGGATATTTTTCCCCCACTAATTGCTCTTTTGACCAATCAAATCAGCTCTGAAAAAGATCTGATGTGTACAGATCTGATGTGAACAGATCTGATGTGAACAGATCTGATGTGATTGCTCAAAAGACCAATTAGTGTGGGGGGGGGGGGGGATTGGGCTGCCTGTGTAAACACAACCTTTGTGTCTCTGTGTCTCAAAGTGTCTCGCTGTGCCCCATTGCGTCACACGACGTCTCTTTTTTGCCGGCTATGTCTCGCTGTCATCTCACTGTGTCCTCGCCGTGACTCGTCTCATAGGAAGCAGAGCCTGGCCTGAGAGAGGAAGACTGTCCTGTTCTTCGTCTTCTTGTGTAGCCATGTTCTATGATGGCTGTTATCTATACGTGCCAATTGCTAACCATAGGTGTCAAGCACCCATAAAAAAAAGATGATGAATTGCCTAGGCCAGGTGCTGTGCTGGTGGGTTGGAACTTAGAATACCAAAGTGATTTATCACATTGGCCTTTGTTTGACTCTGCCCGACATGTTTCAGAGATTAATAGCGTGAGTCTATAGGATTTGGTAAACATGGGAGTCTATAGGGGGTTGATTAGTTAGCATTGTCGCTAATGCCGAGTTAGTTTGTTAGGGTTCGACTGTTTCACAAACTGATGATAACATTGGCTTATTGGGATCTACCCTCTAGAAGTAATTCCCTCCGCGGGGGGAAAAATTACATGCATCAAATACATTTACAACTTTTGCACCTGGTGCAGATATTTGGTAGGCCTAAATCTGGCACTTTAAATACTTGTTAGCATATCAGCATTTTTCCTTTGTGGAGCAGCACATGGGGGTGTAGGGTGAAGTTGCCCCTAGATGCTGATCTCGGGTCAGTTTTGCAGCAGATGGGCCTACCTGATGGAGTGGGCTCAGTCCTGAAGCGGCTGCAGCTGCCATTGTGGATGGAATGAACTGCATGGGGTAGTTATCACCTGTCAGGAGGGGAGAGACAACACAACACACAGCATGGGATGAGACAAGGGAGTTTACCACACTGAGAGAAAGCCTGCACCCCTCCCCACTCCAGACCTATTTGTTCACTCTGGTTCTCTCTCTCGTTTGTTTGTTTGACTCATTCCTGTAGGTGGCTTCCCTAAATGTCTAGTTCCTCCACAACAAAAAATACAATTCAAATACTGTCACAAAAAAAAAAAGATAACCACAGGCCACCCCTCCTTGAGGGATAACTTTATTACTGAATTTGATCATTTATTATTCCATCTCCTCTCTCAAAGATGTCTTGTGTTCTAGGTTTTACAAGGTTTTCTAAAAACACTAGAATGTATTATTTCGACCCCATAAAGTATTCCAGTATTCCAGCCTACTGGGGTTTTTATTTGGGCCCCCAAATTTCCTGACCAAAAAAACATATACATTTGCTGTAAAAACACCAGGAAATCAGCTCCAAGTGATTAACATTTAGGAAATGTGTTCCCAAGTATTCCCACGCATAATAGAGAGACACGTGATCGTCTACATAAACAAGGTTCGAAATGATCATGTTTTCCTCAAATATCTATTTGTGCTTCTTGCGGTCAATTTGCAGTCTACCCCCCCCCCCCCCCCCCCAACCGTCCGCTCCAGACAAAAACTGTCCCGCGGCTGAACCTAGTCGATGATCCGTGATCTATTCATTAACATGTTGTTGAGTAACATCTGTACAGGTGTCGTATCTTCATTTGATCACTCTGTTGTCACAGAGAATCTTCCCGGGGGGGGGGGGGGGGGGGATTCAAAAGAACCTTGTGACTTCACGGAAAATCCTATTCTATTTCTTTCGCTAGATCTCACAGCTAAACTACAGCCTACAAGAGCCTCAAACTCATTTCCTGTTAGAAATTAGCACTTTGATTGAAGATAATCATATCCTCCTGCTGATGGGACTATTTTACTCCTGTGACGTAACTGGTCAAATTAAGGGCCCCACATCTGTACGCGTGTGCAGTGTCTAGAACTGTGTCCCAAAATTTCACCCTAATTGCCTACATAGTGCACTAGAAGTCTTACGGTAACATAATGCATTATATAGGGAATAGGGTGCCCATTCGGGACAGATCCTGGGCCTTGGAATGTGGAAAAGGAAGCAGGTGGTGACTGGAATACTGCCTTGGGAATACCATGTACTCCAGGGAGAGGGAATCTGTGGTGGGTGTGTGCGTGTGCGTGTGTGTGCGCGCGTGTGTGTGTGTGTGTGTGAAAATTCATGCCACATGTGTTGTGCAACTGACATGCTTTCAGCGCATCATGACCAGCAACATTCCACCGTTCACTATAGCCAATCTATTGCTCCTTAAATGGCCAACCAGGAAGTGAACAGAAAGTGAGCCTTGTCTCACACAGGTTTCTGCTGATCTCATGGGCAACAGAAGTACAAGCAAGATACGGAGAAAGAGTGTGAAATACTGCAGGAGGACGAGAGAGAGAGAGAGAGACAGAGAGACAAAGAGACAGAGAGATAGAGACAGAGAGATAGAGACAGAGAGAGAAAGAGCGATAGACAGAAAGAGAGAGAGAGAGAGAGAGAGACAGAGAGACAGAGAGAGAGAGAGAAAGAGACAGAGAGATAGAGACAGAGAGATAGAGACAGAGAGAGAGAGAGAGAGAGAGAAAGAGACAGAGATAGAGACAGAGAGAAAGAGCGATAGACAGACAGAGAGAACGAGAGCGAGAGAGAGAGACAGAGAGAGAGAGAAAGAGAGAATCTAGATCTTAGACAGAGAACCTATCTAAGAGAACCTAGACTGTAAATCTCAGTAAGACCAAAATGGTGTTCCAAAAAAGGTCCAGTCGCCAGGACCACAAATACAAATTCCATCTAGACACTGTTGCCCTAGAGCACACAAAAAACTATACATACCTTGGCCTAAACATCAGCGCCACAGTTAACTTACACAAAGCTGTGAACGATCTGAGAGACAAGGCAATAAGGGCATTCTATGCCATCAAAAGGAACATCAATTTCAACATACCAATTAGGATCTGGCTAAAAATACTTGAATCAGTCATAGAGCCCATTGCCCTTTATGGTTGTGAGGTCTGGGGTCCGCTCACCAACCAAGACTTCACAAAATGGAACAAACACCAAATTGAGACTCTGCATACAGAATTTTGCAAAAATATCCTCAGTGTACAACGTAGAACACCAAATAATGCATGCAGAGCAGAATTAGGCCGATACCCACTAATTATCAAAATCCAGAAAAGAGCCGTTAAATTCTACAACCACCTAAAAGGAAGCGATTCCCAAACCTTCCACAAAGCCATCACCTACAGAGAGATGAACCTGGAGAAGAGTCCCCTAAGCAAGCTGGTCCTGGGGCTCTGTTCACAAACACACCCCACAGAGCCCCAGGACAGCAGCACAATTAGAACCAACCAAATCATGAGAAAACAAAAAGATAATTACTTAACACATTGGAAAGAATTAACAAAAAAACTGAGCAAACTAGAATGCTATTTGGCCCTAAACAGAGAGTACACAGTGGCAGAATACCTGACCACTGTGACTGACCCAAACTTAAGGAAAGCCTTGACTATGTACAGACTTAGTGAGCATAGCCTTGCTATTGAGAAAGGCCGCCGTAGACAGACCTGGCTCTCAAGAGAAGACAGGCTATGTGCACACTGCCCATAAAATGAGGTGAAAACTGAGCTGCACTTCCTAACGTATGTCCAACGTATGACCATATTAGAGATACATATTTCCCTCAGATTACACAGATCCACAAAGAATTCGAAAACAAATCCAATTTTGATAAACTCCCATATCTACTGGGGGAAATTCCAGTGTGCCATCACAGCAGCAAGATATGTGACCTGTTGCCACAAGAAAAGGGCAACCAGTGAAGAACAAACACCATTGTAAATACAACCCATATTTATGCTTATTTATTTTCCCTTGTGTTCTTTAACCATTTGTACATTGTTACAACACTGTATATATATGTATAATATGACATTTGTAATGTCTTTATTGTTTTGAAATTTCTGTATGTGTGATGTTTACTGTTCATTTTTATTGTTTATTTCACTTTTGTATATTATCTACCTCACTTGCTTTGGCAATGTTAACACATGTTTCCCATGCAAATAAAGCCCCTTGAATTTAATTGAGAGAGAGACAGAGAGAGGGAGAGAGAGAGAGAGAGAGATAGAGACAGAGAGAGAGAGACAGAGAGAGAGAGAAAGAGAGAGAGAGAGAGAGAGAGACAGAGAAAGAGAGAGAGACACACAGAGAGAGAAAGAGGGAGAGAGAGTGAGAGAGAGAGACACAGAGAGAGAAAGAGGGAGAGAGAGTGAGAGAGAGAGACACAGAGAGAGAGAAAGAGGGAGAGAGAGTGAGAGAGAGAAAGAGGGAGAGAGAGTGAGAGAGAGACACTCTTAACTTGAAACACACATAGAACGGAAATATTTCATTTGTGTGTGTGTGTCTGTGTGTGTGTGTGTGTGAGTGTGTGTGTGTCTGTGTGTGTGTCTGTGTGTGTGTGAGTGTGTGTGTGTCTGTGTGTGTGTCTGTGTGTGTGTGTCTGTGTCTGTGTGTGTGTGTGTGTCTGTGTGTGTGTCTGTGTGAGTGTGTGTGTGTCTGTGTGTGTGTCTGTGTGAGTGTGTGTGTGTCTGTGTGTGTGTCGTGTGTGTGTGTGTGTGTCTGTGTCTGTGTGTGTGTGTGTGTGTCTGTGTGTGTGTCTGTGTGAGTGTGTGTGTGTCTATGTGTGTGTCTGTGTGAGTGTGTGTGTGTGTGTCTGTGTGTGTGTGTGTCTGTGTCTGTGTGTGTGTCTGTGTGAGTGTGTGTGTGTCTGTCTGTGTGTGTGTCTGTGTGAGTGTGTGTGTCTGTGTGAGTGTGTGTGTCTGTGTGTGTGTGTGTGTGTCTGTGTGTGTGTGTCTGTGTGTGTGTGTGTGTGTGTGTGTGTGTGTGTGTGTGTGTGTGTGTGTGTGTGTGTGTGTGTGTGTGTCTGCGTGTGTACCTGGCTTGTAGGACATGTTCGGTGGGAAGAGGAAGCCCTGCTGTGCGGCAGCGGCCGCCATAGATCGCTGGTCGTGAGGAAACACTGGGATCATCAGAGGAGGCATGTGACCCTGCACCTGAGAGAGCGAGAGAGAGAGTGTTTAATAGTTTTGTTGTACTAATGACTATTCTGATTAATATGTCTATATGTCTTCTCTTCTTCTTCTGTTTCTGTTTCTAATAAATTTTTCTTAGTGTGTTTATGTTTCCAATGTTGAATTGTTCATAATAATATATTTTTTATTATGCCAATAAAGCAATGAAATGTTATTGAGAGACAGAGAGGAGGGAGAGACAGATGGAGAGTGAGAAAGACAGAGAGGAGGGAGAGAGACAGAGAGGAGGGAGAGAGACAGAGAGGAGGGAGAGAGACAGAGAGGAGGGAGAGAGACAGAGAGGAGGGAGAGAGACAGAAAGAGAGAGAGACAGAGAGGAGGGAGAGAGATAGAGAGAGAGAGATAGAGAGAGAGACAGATGGGGAGGGAGAGAGACAGATAGGAGGAGAAAGACAGAGGGGGGGAGAGAAACAGAGAGGAGGGAGAGAAACAGAGAGGAGGGAGAGAGACAGAAAGGAGGGAGAGAGATAGAGAGGAGGGAGAGAGACAGAAAGGAGGGAGAGAGATAGAGAGGAGGGAGAGAGACAGAGAGGGGGGAGAGAGACAGGGAGGAGGGAGAGAGACAGAGGAGGGAGAGAGACAGAGGGGGGGGGGAGACAGGGAGGAGGGAGAGAGACAGAGAGGAGGGAGAGAAACAGAAAGGAGGGAGAGAGATAGAGAGGAGGGAGAGAGACAGAGAGGGGGGAGAGAGACAGGGAGGAGGGCGAGAGATAGAGAGGAGGGAGAGAAACAGAAAGGAGGGAGAGAGATAGAGAGGAGGGAGAGAGACAGAGAGGGGGAGAGAGACAGGGAGGAGGGCGAGAGACAGAGGAGGGAGAGGGACAGAGGGGGGGAGAGAGACAGGGAGGAGGGAGAGAGACAGAGAGGGGGGGAGAAAGATAGAAGAGTATTTTGATTCTGTGGCACTATCATCACATCCAAAAAGCATATTGCCCACAATTCACATGCTCATATCTTCCAGAGAGAGAGAGGTAAGAGAGCAGGCACACACGCGCGCACACACACACACACACACACACAGAGAGTATAGTTCAAAGGGGGCCTGACACAGAGACCTTCACCCAAACACAGGAGCAGAGGAGTGAAGGGTCAACTTGGGAGGAAGAAAAAAACAGCAGTTTCCCTGGGAAAGTCAACATAATGCTGTGTGTGTGTGTGTGTGTAGTTTATTTTATCTGACCCTGAAAGCTCTCAAAGTGGGGGTTTAAGTTAGCATCAAAGTAGTTAAAGTAATGAGGTTGGTATTGAATGGACGACTAGATCGTATCAAAGACAAGCCTGAGGGTTTTCTCTTTTAGTAATCTATTAGTACTATATGTATGCACAGTTAATGAGCTCTCTCTCTCTCTCCCTCTCCCCCTCTCTCC